>NC_090735.1:34317784-34320284 GCF_036898095.1 Palaemon carinicauda | reverse complement strand
AAGACTGAAAAACCCCATTCATGCAGTTATTCATTCTATGACGAATTATCATTCGTGGGAGACTCGCAGTGTCTGTATAAAATATGTTCGTAAGGTTGATTCATTCGTGTAATTTCTCCTCTTCCTTTCTCCTCTTTCTTTAGAAGATTGAAACCGGCATTAGTTGGGAAAGTACATTGGGAGCCCCTAAGGATCCCATTAGATGAACAGTCCTCCACACTCCTTGTTTACATCCACAAGGATAGAGAATCCTTACAATAAGTCAACGCTTTTTTTTCATTCCTTTTTATGAAAAATAATGAAACCTAACCTCATCACATTTGTATATTATATCATTATTTTATGACAAAAGCCCTTTGAGAGTGCAGATCTCAGCCACGGACGCTTATTTCTCGAAACCAGCTTACCTTTCCCAGAATCAATTTAGACTTTAGGCGTATTCAAAGTCTGTGTGACAACCATGTACGAACTTGGGGTTAAGGCTAGGGTTAATTCGGTTGACCTTTTGCTTGACCTTGACCGTGACCTTTGACCTAGAACTTTAAAAATAGAGTTAATTTCCACGTCTTCACATAAAAACCAATCTCTGAAAGTTTCACAACTCTATGAGTAACATTGTGGCCAGGAAGTTGTTCACAAACAAACAAACAGACAGACAGACAAACAAGGGCGAAAATAATAACCTCCTCTCAACTTCGTTGTTGGAGGTAAATATGTAAAGCGAATTTTATTGCAGGTAACCTGATTAGTTAATTACTCTCGCTTAGAAGGAATCCGATGTGATTCCTCATTACCTTGAAATTTTCATAAGAGGAAATTACTTAATTTGTTTACATGCATTATAATTGAAATTGCGATCAATTCCGATGGGTTTCGAGATTGGATGTAATTGTTAGTCGTTGTTTGAAATGCACCAAAGGTATTACATTTGTTTGTTCTTTCAAAATATAATCATGCTCAATTCTTATCATATTCTAATATTACAGTAATTTCTATTGTATAATTACTGGCTATCATATGAGATAACTTAGGTTTATAATATGAAAAGTA
Source organism: Palaemon carinicauda (assembly GCF_036898095.1). Classification (NCBI taxonomy): domain Eukaryota; kingdom Metazoa; phylum Arthropoda; class Malacostraca; order Decapoda; family Palaemonidae; genus Palaemon; species Palaemon carinicauda. The sequence goes on along the minus strand of NC_090735.1, from coordinate 34,319,234 downwards.
AAATTAAATTTGCAGATAATTAAAATTCTAATTATGCCCAATTCTTATCATATTTTAATATTACAGTAATTTCCATTGTACAATTACTGACTATCATATGAGATAACTCAGGTGTATAATATAAAAAGTAAAATCAAATTGGCAGAAGATTAAGATTTCACAAAATTCAACTAAATGAAGCATATCATTTGCAGACTAATATCATTGAAAATAATAATAATAATAATAATAATAATAATAATAATAATAATAATAATAATAATAATAATAATAATAATAATAATAATAATAACTTATTATCATCATTATTTTCATTATCAATAATATCATTATTATTATACTTATTATTGCTATTATTATTATCATTATTAATTTTAGTATCTTCCTAATTTATACATATTTTATCATAGTAATAATAATAACAACCGCTATAATAATAATAATAATAATAATAAAAATAATAATAATAATAATAATAATAATAATAAAGTTAATTACAAAATTAACGCCACTGAGGCAGCAACCACTTTCCATAAAATAATAATAATAATAATAATAATAATAATAATAATAAAAATAATACTTGTTATTATTATTATTATCATTATTATTATTATTATTATTAGTAGTAGTAGTAGTAGTAGTAGTAGTAGTAGTAGTAGTAGTAGTAGTAGTAGTTGCTAATTTATAAAAGAGATGCTGGATTTAATAAGCTAAAGGCACCAACAGAGATAAATAGCCCAGTGAGTAAAGGAAATAAGAAAATGAATAAAATGTACGAGAATTAATGAATAAAGAATATAACTACCGTAAGATCAGTAACAACGATAAACAAACATATATAAACTATGAAGATATATGCATATCATCCTGCTCAAATAAAAAAAAAATAAATAATATTTGCTGCAGGTTAGAACTTTTGATTTTCCACCAATTCAACTACCTTAATAGGAAGATCATTGAAAACCTCGTCAGAGCGAGAATAAAACTCATAGAATACTCTCTAGTATTCAACCTTATGATGGATAAGGAAAGACTGTTAAAACTAACTTCTTACCTAGTTCTACGTACAGGTGGGGTACAATCTGGTTATAATTATGAGAAAATCTTATATAACATGAATCAAGAATAACTGAACGATGGTTACAAAGATTATTTTCCAGCAATTTAATATGCCAAAAGTTTTTGTCCAACAAATTAAGATGATAGTCAGTAATTGAAAACCAGACAGGAGAACAATACTCGAACCAAAGTAGAATAAATTGATCAATTAAAGTCTTAAAAGACTTTCCCAATAAGTCTAATTTTTTGGACAATTGAAAAAGAAAAAGTAGTAATAATACAAGTATTCCTGTTATTGCAACAGAAAATATCTAACGAGGAATGAACAAGTGGAATGGGATATTGCGTTGTGAATCTCAAAAGTTGTTAATAATAATCATAGATTTGT
>NC_090735.1:34295284-34302784 GCF_036898095.1 Palaemon carinicauda | reverse complement strand
ACACTTTGATATATAGGGTATGGTGGTGAAAATTTGATACAAAATTATTTGGATATTCGGAAAAACATTCGACAGACACCGATAAATGAAAACTTTAGATTCTTTAAAATATGAATTCGAAAATTCAAAATCCTTCTGAAAGACAAATTATTTTTTTTTTCAATTACAAAAATCCTGAAATCAGCAGGTGTATGTACAGAAGAATTTTGATTGAATTTTATCTTTCTTCGTGGCTAATTGGTATTGTCACTGTCATACAAGTATCATAGAACTGGGTTCCATTCCCGGCCGGTCAGATGCTATCGTCTTCGAGTGGTTTCGCCTTGGGACTCTGATCCCGAGGTCGGTAAGAGAATCCATATATTAATGTATTAAAATATATGGCCTATATATATTTATTTATATATATATATATATATATATATATATATATATATATATATATATATATATATATATACATATATATATGAATATGTACATATATATATATATATATATATATATATATGTACATATTCATATATATATATATATATATATATATATATATATATATATATATATACATATCTATATGAATATGTACATATATATATATATATGTATATATATATATATATATATATATATATATATATATATATATATATATATATATATATATATATACTGTATATATATATATATATATATATATATATATATATATATATATATATATATATATACAGTATATATATATATATATATATATATATATATATATATATATATATATATATATATATATATATATATATATATATATATATTTACATATTCATATATATATATGTATATATATATATATATATATATATATATATATATATATATATATATATATATATATATATATATATATATATATATATTTAATGCTTGAGATATAATTGTAAAGTAAATGTTCTGAAATTGGTCTTAAAATCCATTAGGCCCAATGTATGTTTCTTAAATTCAAGTTTTGGAGGTGTCTATATAGCTTTATGAATATAGAAATATCAATAATTAACATTCGATATTTGTATTGATATAGAATTTAATAAAACATACAATAATAGATTATTAGCTAAATGATTAAAGAATTAATAAATATATAGGTAAGTGAATACATAGGTGAATAAACAAAAGACAATTATCAATTGTAAAAAAAAAAAAAGATAGATAAGTGATTAAATGAAACAAATGAATAAATAGAAAGATGTGATCTTTTTCTGGTTCGCTTTAAGTTCAAAAGAATTTTAATGTTGATGCTGTTCTTAAAATATGTTATTTTAATTGTTCATAATTTCTCATAGTTTATTTATTTCCTTATTTCCTGCCCTTGCTGGGCTATTTTTCCCTGTTGGAGCCCTGGGGATTTTAGCATCCTGCTTTTCCAACTAGGGTTGTAGCTTGGCTAGTAATAATAATAATAATAATAATAATAATAATAATAATGATAACCTAAGAGCTATTCAACTTTTATAAGGACATCTTTTTTTATAGTTTTAAATTTAATCTTCTTTTATTCTTTATCTATAACAAACAATATTGGCGTCAATGACCCCTCGATGTCAGGATGCCAGAAAATTCAAACTCAATCAGTCATTGTTTCTGTTACGCCACCATACATTCGAATATTTTATTTTTAATGACACCCAGGACTGGATTTTCTATATTCAGCTAAAAATGTTGATCTTCTTTTCATGAAAGAAAAAAACTCTTAAATATTTTTTTTTATCCGTATCAGTTTGAAACATTATTAAAGAATTTCTTTCTGACATTGTATGAGAATTTGGGGCCACTTACTGAGGCATAAATATTAACGTATACGTTCACATATATATGCATGTACAAACATAGATTTTACACATATGAATGATATCATTAATTTCATATAAGGAGGGTAAGAATTATTTAGTTCCATCTTTGCGTTAAAGAACCAATGAAAAAAGTATGTAGAAGGAAAAAAAAAAGAAGACACATCTTAGTCTTTATGTCTTTCTACCTCCAGATAAGCTTCTTGTCGTCAGGAATTCCCAATTTCTCCACGTAGTCCAGGAGCCAAGGGGTGTTTGCATCCATTTTATGTCCACAAAATTACCCACCTGATTTTGATAGTGGACCACCTTGGACACATTTTTAGCGAGGGTGTTTGTTCTGAAACCCGGCAGTAATGGAGATATTCACTAGTTTGTTAGAAATGCTCTGATGCAAAATCGCTCCAAAAGTTAGGGGTACGGAAAATTAAAATTAACACAACATTGCACACAATTAACCTATGGTTTTGTGTTGGTGCTTAAATTGAAGCTAGTTTAGTTATCTACAACATGAAAACAAGTTCAAGGTCATCAGATGAAAGTCAAGGTCACCAGAGGTCAAAGTGTGACGTAATTTTACTTATGCTTGAAATTAAGACTTTCTTTCATTTGAAGGCCAACAAAAAAACTTATGATGATATAACTGTTTATTTGAATGCATATCTGAATACCATACAATTTTAGGTAATTTTAGAAAAAGAATTGAAGTCTCTAACACAAATAGTAGTCCTTTGAGGTTGAGTTGAAAATAGCGAAAATTGGCAAAATTTCTCAATTGCATCCCTTACCCACCTAGTTTTGATAGTGGACCTCATTGGACACAATTTTAGTTGGGGTATTTGTTCTGAAACCCGGTAGTAATGGAGATATTTACTAGTTTGTTAGAATTTGATTACTTTAATTTTGTAACAATTTGTAATTTTAATATTTAATTTATCAAAAAAGCATTTTTAGCAAAAATATCTTAGCTAGTATCGTTGAATTATAATACCAAGGCAAAAAAGTAAACCATACACTTTTCCTATAAGTGACCGATTAAGGGTTAATGCTCTTTTTTTTCTTTTCAGGACTGACGAGTACAGAGGGACATCATCAAGTATGGCGGATATCCCAAGAAAACGGAGACGGACAGCTTCACCGATACCTAGCCAATCCACTGATCCTGAGAGGTGCATCATATGCCAAAGAGATGAACCCAACCTTAATACATCAGGGACAGAGAATGGCAGATTAGCAGTAATCCAAGCTGCTGGCATTAGAGGGGACTGTGTGTTAGAGAGACTGAATCATGTTGATCAGGTGAAGTTTGTCTCCCATGTTAATAATGATTGCTACAAACGGTACACACACAAAAGGAATCTTGAGAGATTGCAGCTGGCAGCAACATCTGACGCACGTACACAGCAGAGTACCTCATCTGGTGGTCAGATGAGGAGACGTTCCTCAACTGCAGCACGGGATCAAGCATCACGTGCAGAAAATGAAGACATCTTCTCCAAGCCGTGCTTCATATGTGGCCATGTAAAACACAACAATGTATACAAGAAGTGGCGAATCTCGGAGGAAGGCCGTGCAAAGTCCTTCCTGAGAGCTGCACTGTCTCTTCAGGATGAAGTATACACGCGAACCTGTGACTTGCAAGATGCAGATGCTGTGTTTGGTGCAGATTTGTACTGTCACAATGACTGCATCCGCAAATATATCTTGAAAGGAGAAAGGCAGTCCTCCAAGTCTGCGTTGCCGTCCATTGGTCAAAAGAAGCTGGATATATTTGCAGATGTAATGAAGAACATTGAACCAGGTTTGAACTCTGGGAGGTGCTACAACTTGTCATATGTATCTGATAGTTGCAATAAAGTGGTACAGAGTGGTGATCAAGATGTCACTGCCTTCAGAAACAGGGATGTGAAACTGTATTTGCTAAATATGTGTGGTAATGATGTGTCATTCTTCACCCCTCAAAGTGCAAAGGCCCCTACAATCTTCTTCAAGAATAGTGCTGTAGATAGTATGCCACAACACTCTGATAGGGAAATGACTTCAGATATACTAAAACAGTGTGGTTTATTGTTAAGGAATTGTTTCTTGAAAGAGGACTTTGAGCTCAATGACAAACTTTGTGACGCCAATGAGCTTGAGAAAGCGTACAGAGACATGGCAATTCCAGATGAAGTTGCCGAAGTGTTCTCAACACTGTTTGACTTTGATGTGAAGTGCAATTACAATGACCCTGACAACTCACAGCATAAAAACCTGGATGACTGTGACATTTCTGATGGAAAAATGAGAAAAATACTCTCTGTTTATCAGGTCATGTTTTACATAGTGAACAATGGTAGAAAGCGCACTCCTCTGCACATGCTGAACTCAGAAGCAATATACAATGCTTGCAGGTCAAAAACTCTCATCTCAAGTTTCAATCGGTTTGGACTTGCAACCAGTTATGATGAGGTTCTTCGCTATCATTGTGATATGGCTTCATATATCACTGAATCAAATCGGGGTCAGGTCCCTAATCCCAGTTAGTTTGATCGAAGTAGATTTACTATTGGCGCATTTGACAACTTTGATCATGAGGAAAACACTTTTTCTGGAATTGGTGGAAGTCATGACACTGTGTCTATCCTAATGCAGGACAAACCAGCTGGTACATTAGGGAATAGTAAACCAAATATGTCCCAAACTCAGGTAACACACAGAGAAAGACAATTCAAACAGGAACTAAGTTGTCAGGTTTAGAGAAACACTCTATGAGACCTTTCGGACTGAGCGATTTGTGACAAGACAACGTTTAATCTCTGACACCATCCACCGCCGAAATCTGAAAACATTTAAAAGCAACACAGCAGCAAAGCACACTCGCCAAACAAAAGCCAAAGAGAACCAGAAGCAGTTGGCGGAAACTCAGATCTTTGACATTGCCAGAGTGCGAGGGTATGACTTACAAGACCTGCTCACTTATGACCTGATCGACACAAACTATCTCTTCGACTCAGAAGGGCTAATGGTCAAACCAAACAAAAGTGACCTCTGCCATGAATTGGAGAAGTTGCTTGATGCAAAGGACTACCTGCAGCCACCAGCATGGACACCTGCGAATACTGCTGCAATTGTGGATGTCATGGGTTACTTGCGTCGAATGCGAACGGTTAATATCAATACCTTTGGTGATCTCTGCACAAATTTTCTGGGTTATGTGCATGGCCTTTGCAACAATGCAAATCGTATCGACTTTGTGTTTGACACATATATTGAGGGCTCAGTTAAAGACAGTGAACGAGCAAGGAGATGTAAAAATAATCCAATTGACCTGAATGATATGTCACCTGGAACACCATTACCAGTCACCATGGAATCATTCTGTGCTTCATCTATGAACAAAGCAAAGCTCCAAGGGTTAATTCGGGAGCACATTTTGGAGAACCCAATGCAAACAGCAGACATAGTGGTGAGTGCATTTGGACTTAGTGAAACCAAACCATGCAGAGGTGTTTTTAATGATATCAGCATCCAACTGCCTGAACTAAATCACAGAATTGAAGAGGCCGACGTGAGAATGATCCCACATGCCCTGCATGCTGTCAAGGGTGGAGCTTCAAGAATCATCTTATTGTCAAATGACACAGATGTCCTGGTACTTGGACTTCATTACTGGAATCTCTTGAGAGGTTATGCCCCAAGGAACTGTGGATAAGAGCAGGTGTGGGAAATGCAACCAGACACATACCACTGCATACCTTGGCAGAGAAGATGGACCCTGAGATCCGCAAAGTCATACTACCATTCCATCACCTTACTGGTTGTGATTCATCAAGCAAATTTGGAACTAAATCTTCTGGTTTGAAAGCAAAGCCTGCTCAATATCTCTGTGAATTTGGGAAGGATCCAACCAATATTGACTTTGCGGCAGTTGAAGAGTATCTTGTGAACATCTTCAAATCTGGAACACCATGTAAATCAATGGACCAGCTGAGGCATCATCTCTACCATCACAGCAAGAAGACCATATTAGACCTTCCTCCAACTAGTCGCTCAGTTAAAGGACACATACTTCGAGCATTCTATGGGACATACTTGCAGTTACACTGCCTTGACAATGCAGAACTAAACCCGTGCAAGTTTGGCTTCTATCAGGATTACTGTGCTCTGCTGCCCGAGAGAATGCAGTTATTGCTTCCAAATGATTTTCCACTCCCATGCAAATGTTCTGCCTGTGCTACCCAGCGCTGTCCTTGCAGACAAAATCAAATTACATGTTGCCCCTACTGCAGCTGCCAGTCAAACAACACAGGCTGTAGAAATCCGGTATCATAGAATCGTTTCACTAGTAAATAGGTTTCATGCATGCAACTGATATTCTTCTAAAATGTTGGTGTAAAGGTTGATGGAAAATTATTTTTGTACCCTTCTTATCATATCTGTTAAGTTAAATGATGTTCCTGTGCATTGCCGTATGTCTGTCTTTTGCATGTATGTAATTGGCAAAAGTTGCCGATTTTCGCTATTTTCAACTCAACCTCAAAGGACTACTATTTGTGTTAGAGACTTCAATTCTTTTTCTAAAAATTACCTAATATTGTATGGTATTCAGATGTGCATTCAAATAAACAGTTATATCATCATGAGTTTTTTTGTTGGCCTTCAAATGAAAGAAAGTCTTAATTTCAAGCATAAGTAAAATTACGTCACACTTTGACCTCTGGTGACCTTGATTTTCATCTGATGACCTTGAACTTGTTTTCATGTTGTAGATAACTAAACTAGCTTCAATTTAAGCACCAACACAAAACCATAGGTTAATTGTGTGCAATGTTGTGTTAATTTTAATTTCCCGTACCCCTAACTTTTGGAGCGATTTTGCATCAGAGCATTTCTAACAAACTAGTGAATATCTCCATTATTGCCGGGTTTCAGAACAAACACCCTCGCTAAAAATGTGTCCAAGGTGGTCCACTATCAAAATCAGGTGGGTAATTTTGTGGACATAAAATGGATGCAAACACCCCTTGGCTCCAGGACTAACGGAGTCGTAGCGGGATTTGAAATCCCTGAGGTCATTTGTCCACCGCTCCCCAGCCCCATTAAATATCTCAGCCTCGGTCAAATCCTTGACTTCTTGCCACGCATCCACAGAGGCCTAAATATGTACATTTTTAGATCTTGTACAGATCTACCTTTTCCTTGTGTAGGGTTTTATAGTGACTCGATTGAGGATTCAAATGATCCGTGACGAAATGACTTAGCAATGATGGGTAAAACGATTGAACGGCTGAAAGATGGCAGATTGATACCCAAAGGCTATCCGACCTCGGTTATTTTTGAAGGTGAGGTCCCGGACCTATCTTCTGACCTTGACTGAAACGTCATAAACCACCAATATTTCGGTATTTCCCTAGTGATTTCATAAAAAAATTTTATAGAGACATAAAAATTATATTAAAGAAAAAGAAAATAACTGGAAATATAGAGCTAAATTTGGTTAGAAACAAGTTCACACTAAAGAATAAACTATTTCCTAGAACTCTAGAGAAACACGAAGGTGAATCTTGATTAATTCTTGGAAGCCAAAATGATGAACCTGATCCAAATAATCTACTTCTTCGCCTACTATACAAGAGCTACCAAATAGCGGCTTTGATTAACTAAAATTTTACAT
>NC_090735.1:34280284-34290284 GCF_036898095.1 Palaemon carinicauda | reverse complement strand
TTAATAGAATTATATCAGTAAAAAATAAACCGTGATTTTAATTGGAAATTCTCCGTAAAAAAAAAAAAAATATATACTGTTTGCAGCCGTATTTTGGTAAAATATAGGCGACCGTAATTTGTACCCTACTTTGTTATTAGTTTTTACTGGTTGGTTTAAAGGTTTACATGCCACTCAGGAATGGCAGTCGCAAGGGACAGTGACATTGCCCTATCAAGCGGGACAATGCGCTAAAGACTGACCATAAATATATATGATCAGCAACCAAGCCCCCTCCCCACCCAAGCAGGATCAAGGAGGGCCAGGCAATGGCTGCTGATGACTTAGCAGATAGACCTAAAGGCTCCAACAAACCCCCCATGCTTAGCTCGCAAAGATGGGGAGATTGCACTGGTCAAAGAAACTAAGGAGTTTAAGCGGGACTTAAATCCCAGTCTGGTGTTCACCAGTCAGGGACGTTACCACATCGGCCACCACGACCCTAAATGGTGACCGTGATATCACTCCTCAGCGTCAATATCGTTTTTAAAACGATAAATGACTGGCAACATTTATTCAAGGATTTTTGCAATTTTTATGGCAAATTTTTAAGAGTGTATATAAATAGAGAATAAATATATAAGTAAACACGACAGTGAACGTAATTATTCCGTCTTCTTCTGCTGAGGATAAGAATAAATCATGGTTAAGAGGGTACGTCGTCTGATATGCCACCAAGTTACTTCATTCGGAGACCATCTATTGAGCCAAACATCATCATTTTTCAACAATCATGCCTTTTTAACCATCAAAATAGGTGTCACAAGAGCAGACTCCTGCAGCAAGGGCTAGACATTGAACCAAAAAAACCTTTCCTCTCCCTGCCTGTCTTTTCTTTTCTCAAACTGCTTCTAATACTCTCTAACATCGCATGAGGGTCTGCCCTTCTCTTTCATTCTTCGCCTGTACTTCTCTTTCTCCCTTTTTCCTTATTCTTTCCCATCCCGAGTACCTGCCTTTGAGCTATAAACTGGATTGTATCCAGGGGTACTCTTCCTTTCCCCATATTCCCCACTTCCCTATCCTTATCCGTATCCGTATCCGTATTGAGCCCTTCAGTGCCAGAGCTTCCTCTCCCATGCTTCCTTTAATCATAGTGATGTAAGGAAGCCGCAGCAAAATGATTAATCAAATAAGACGCCCACTCAGATTACTGTCGTTCCTCTTCTGTTATCCTTTAGCTACTCTTGACCCATTGATTTCGTCTCCCTTTGGCAGTATCGGTGATCATATATATATATATATATATATATATATATATATATATATATATATATATATATATATACATATATATATATATATATATATATATATATATATATATATATATATATATATATATATATCACTAAAAATATTTCTTTGTAAGGCGCTTATAATTTTTTTTTTTTTTTTTTTTTACTCTCTCTTCCTCTCTCTGTGGTCTTCAGAATTTGGAAAGGATTTCCTTAGTGACATTTTTCCCGACTTCTTCAACTTGGTAAAACCTCAGCTAGAACGGATAAACCAGAAATACTTGATGAACTTGAAAGGTCGCGGTTGAACATTATTTCAATATTAACCATCTCCGGAGCAACTGCTCTACGATTTTACCTCGAATACGTATTCACGAAAAATCTTTTCTAACTCTTACTACTTCTATAGTTCTTTCTATTTTTATAGTGTGGTACATAGGACCCCAATCTTTAATCTGAAATGCTTTGTTATGATGAAAAAGTAATCTCTCTCTCTCTCTCTCTCTCTCTCTCTCTCTCTCTCTCTCTCTCTCTCTCTCTCTCTCTCTCTCTCTCTCTCTCTCTCTTTTTTAATACCATACAGAACCAGACATCGGAAAATAGAAACCTACGTTAAGGGGATCTGTCTGAACGACAAATTTAGTGAAACCATTTTAGTATTATGATGTGTTACTTTTATGAATTGTAAACGCATTCATGATTTCAGGTATTCAATCTATAAACTCAGCAACGTTCCCCGCAACTTGATATTCTAATGCAACGTACTCTGAAGTAGACGCCAAAAGCTCTCCTGGCACAAAATATAACACATTTGTGTTACATTAATGATTTTGTATTCCAACGATACGTGCAATAATCCCAATGCCTTCACGAAGAGACTTTCGCTGTGCCATCCTTTTAGAGTAATAATTTCCAAACGATTTCTCGCTGAATGCAATCAAATGATTCCTCAAACGTTCATTGAACTCAATTCTCTCTTATGATCGCGGAAAACGTTTGTTAATGGACCAGTAAATGTTAAACATTAATTGCTTGATATTTCACTGGTAATGAATATGGGTCAATACAAAGTAAACAACACAATTTGACCTACAATCTCTCTCTCTCTCTCTCTCTCTCTCTCTCTCTCTCTCTCTCTCTCTCTGTCTCTCTCTTTCTCTCTCTCTCTCTTAGACAAAAGAGACCCTTTGTGACAAATATGTTGGAATTTTTCCGCAACATGTTTAGCATATATGACAAAACCAGGACAATAGAGTTCATATCACTGTTAGAAAAAACGTAATTTTAATCGGAAATTCTCCGTAAAATATAATGTTTTCAGCCATATTTCAGTAAAACACAGGACACCGTAACTTTACCTATCTTCATTATTATCTTTTAGGGGTTGGTAACTGCAATATCACTCATTTACCTCAATATATCAGTTTTTAAAACGGTGAAAATCCTGGAATAAATGTCGCCAGACTGTTACCGTTTTTTTTTTTTTTTTTTAATACAAATTTTTAACAGTGTACCCAGACGTTCAAAAAGCTTAAGACAAAGTCCCCCATAAAAAATACAATGGTTAAAATTAGAGCACTAAAAATAATTGATGAGCCAGCTATTGACTGACAAACAGAACACAGAGAGATGTAATCAATGGGGAAGCCTCAGAGTGGGCAGCTGTTACAAGCGGAGTACCTCAAGGATCCGTCCTTGGCCCATTGCTATTTCTGATTTACATTAACAACATAAATTTGGGATTAACTAGTAGAAATGGCCAAATTTACCGATGATACTAGACTGGGCATAAATGCTGCGAACTCAGAAAACGTAACAGCCTTAAGAGAGGATCTAATGAAGTTAAGAAAATGGTCCAGAATATGTCAAATGCCTTTCAACTGTGGGAAATGCTAAGTTGAGCATATAAGTTATAGTAAACAACAATTAGATTACTCACTGCTGGGTAATGAAATAGATGATGAGGAGCAGGAGGATTTAAAGCTTACCAAACAGGGCATAAAAGCTGAAAAGAAAGCAGAAAAACTAATAAGTTTGTACCAACCGTGTGTCACACGATCGTACATAAATTATTTTGTATATATTATGCTTGTATCTGCGCTCTTCCCTCGCACTAAAAAGAACCAGAACAAACATGTCTGTGTGTCGCCTATGTAACATTGTCACTTTCTCGAACATGTATTTTCCTGTTGCCTTGAGAATTTGTATATAAAGGAAAGTGTCCTTTAATAAACAACTCAGTTGATTGCTTCCTGCCTTTGAGTTCACAACCTTCCCTACGGCACCGTCACAAGTTACATAAAGAGACAATTCAAATACAGAAACAAACACATTGTACTGCAGTTGTACACATCACTAGTAAGACCACATCTAGAATACAGAGTCCAAGTCTGGGATCCAAGTATTCAGAAGCATATAGATAAACTGTAAGCAGTACAAGCAAGGGCCAACAAATTAGTTGCAATACCAAAAACAATTTGGATATAGACGGAGGATGGAACATTTGATTTTATGTGATCAACAACCTCGACGATTAAGGGGACAGCTAATAGATACATTTAAAATTCTAAAAGGAATAGCAAATGTTATCTGCAACAAGCTCTTCACGCTTAGAACAATTCAATCCAGAAGTAACTGGAATTGAAAAGATACAACACTACTCAATGTGGTAATTTCTTTACATACAAAATAGCAAATATATGGAACAGACTTCTACCGAATGTAATTAAACAGTAACAGGGTAAATTAAATCAAGAAAAAGTAAAACAAGATCATAGAAACCTTCTAAGCGTTTAAACTAATTCACTGTACACAAGAGCAATTGGAGTCTACGGATGGACTAAAAAGTATTTGAGACATCCAAAATCCTTGCAACTCCTTGTAACTCTCTCTCTCTCTCTCTCTCTCTCTCTCTCTCGCTCTCTCTCTCCTCTCTCTCTCTCCTCTCTCCCTCTCTCTCTCTCTCTCTCTCTCTCTCCTCGTTAGTCTTCTTCCTCGATTAGAATTTCAAAAACCCTTACTATTTATTGGTCAGAATCAATAGCAATTTTAAAATGTCTTTGCATAAAATAAGATTCGTACTGTTTAAAACTACTAAAACAATGTGCTTATTCTATCACTTCCAAACTTAAGAATTAGAGCTAGACAAGGAACTTGAACTACATCGAATATATACATCAGAACATATAAATTTCACATGCAGATTCTTATAAAGGAAACGGAATTTCAGGCATTTCAATATTTGAAGCGAATTCTAATTCCCATTCCAAAAACTAAAACATTTGGATTTTAGAAATATAAATTACAAATCTCAATTGGAAAATAATCTCAGTACTAGATTAGGGAGAAATTGGAAATTTTAAGACGGATCAATTATATATCAGATAAATATTGAAAAGAAAATATAATTTCATAATGATTAGGGTTAACAGCAACATATGTACTCTGTGTTAAAAGTGAATTATCAGTCATTTTATCTCATATAATATACAGGGTATATATATATATATATATATATATATATATATATATATATATAATATATATATATATTATATATATATATATATATATATATATATATAATATATATTCATTATATACATATACATATATATATATATATATATATATATATATATATATAATATATATATATAATATATATATATATATATATATATATATATATATATATATATAATATATATATATATATATATATATATATATATATATATATATATAATATATATATATATATATATATATATATACCCTGTATATTATATGAGATAAAATGACTGATAATTCACTTTTAACACAGAGTACATATGTTGCTGTTTACCCTAATCATTATGAAATTAAATGACATAGACATAGAGAATACTTTATAAGTACCAGCTGTTTCTTTAAAAGAAACTTGACGAGAAGTAGAGGCCATATCACACATATAAAAGAAAAGAAAAAAAATAATTCTTCAACCCAGAGTTAAAGGGAAAAACTAAAAGGACAAAGTCAGCTGCCTGATAAAAGCAGAGCAATATCAAAGGTTTTGCTAATAGTATAATTATACCACTATTTACAACTATATATGAAATTTATGATACTGTGAAACAAGCATTTATTAACAAATTATATCTTTATTAACAACTTGTATCTCTAAATTATGCTGTTAAAAAATAAAGGGACCGATAGGCAACTGACAGACTGAACGTCAGCTGACGAATGTAAACAAAGCTTCGGATTTAAGACACGAAACTTCTTTTCTCTGTGTTTGTTATTTGACTATAATTCATTTAATTGAGTAAATTTCTATATTGATGTCTGAAAACATCATTATCTGTCCCATTCTGAACTTCCAATACTATGAAATAACGTTTTTAATTGTGTAGTTGTCATGGCAACTGTTGAGCTCTAACGTAAACGAACTTTTACTCACGGTAAACGAACTTTGGAAAGCATGGTATTACGATAACTCTATGAATAATATTGATTTATATTGAAAAAAAAAAAAACATGCATAAATATCATAATTTCATTTTGACACAACGTAAAAATAACAAAATTACCAAAATCATCGAGGGAGTGGGAAAAGAATGACGAGAGCTTTAGAGAGTGGGTAGTTCATAAATACGGCAACAGATGGCAGCATGTAGAAACCAGAGTAATCGTCAACAAAAGGCACTAAGCTTAAAATTTCTTACGCGGTGTGGAGTAAAGTCGTTCTCTGCAGTGAAAGGTTATGAATCTGAGTAAACTAAAGTCGTTCTCCGCAGTGGAAGGGTTGAAGAATTATCTATTTTAAAAGACCCGCTCAAGAATGGCAGAGATACCTCTCCACCCCAAGCTAGGACGAAGAGGGGCCAGGCAATGGCTCCTGGTGACCCAGCAGATAGAACTAAGGTTGCAGCGACCAAAAGAACTAACGAGTTTGAGAAGGAACCCCAGTCTGGCGATCACCAGGCAAGGACGGTACCAGCAGGACGCCACAACTCTATGTTATGACCCGGATGATTATGGTATTCACATTAATATTGGTATACGACTCTTAATTTTCTTTATGACAAAATTAGTAAATGGATCAAGGATTTAGTCCATACCACATCTTTTTTTTTTTTTTTTTTTTTTTTTTTGGCAACTTGATAGAATTGAGAAACTTAAAGGAACCATAAATAATGTTACCTAACAGATTCCAAAAATTAATGACTCTTTTAAAAGTTATCAAAATAGGAATATGAAAGGTGTATTCTAATGCAAGCCATACACTTAAGTAGTGTCTAAAATTAAGCAAAAAAAGAAAAAAAAAAAATAATAATAATCCTTTTCTTTCGTAAATTGGAATGAAATTGAATCACTGATATAACTGGAACAGAGAATGAAGTGGAAGGTATGAAATTCTAATCTAGTTCTGCTCAGATATATAAATCACTAACATAATAAGGTTTGTTAAATAAACATAAGGGGAAACAATATGGTCCAGCGCTTCAGAACCGAACAAAGGCTGTTGCATAGGTAATCATGACATCGAAATAAATATAGAAAAGAATTAAAGGTATAGAATTCAGTTGCACAAGATGGCATCTAAAAGAAAATTCTATGAAAAATTGAACACTTGTTGCATAAGACAATGGAAAATATGAATTCTACTTCACACATAAAGAGAGGAGGGTAACTGTTGCTGGATAAATGCAAAGGACAGTTTGCAATGAAATGTGAGAAGGGGAAATACTAAATGAATATGTTCGAATAATTCAGGAGCTGTCACTTAAATCAGCGAAGGCAAGAATGGAACGAGGAGTTCTAGAATTATAAATGATACTTCTAGTAAAATTTGTTTTGCTGTATATTTTACTGCTTAAGCACTCTATTTATTACTGTATTGTTACTCTGATACAATGGAATAATATGCAGTTCCAGTTTAGTCAGAATTGCGTAATATTTGCTTACATCTCTTCCCCCTTTTTAATGAGATTGGCACACCGTCATTTATATTCGTATATTTCTTCATGAAAAGCCACAAAGTTCTATGGATTCGTAATATTCAAATGTGTATATATACATATATATATATATATATATAATATATATATATATACATATATATATATATATATATATACATATATATATATATACATATATATATATATACATATATATATATATATATATATATATATACATATATATATATATATATATATATATATATATATATATATATGTATATATATATATATATATATATATATATATATATATATATGTATATATATATATATATATATATATATATATATATATATATATATATATATATATATATATATGTATATATATATATATATATATATATATATATATATGTATATGTATATATATGTATATATACACATATATATATATATATATATATATATATATATATATATATATATGTATATATATATATATATATATATATATATATATATATATATATATATATATATGTATATATATATATATATATATATATATATATGTATATATATATATATATATATATATATATACATACATATATATATATATATATATATATATATATTATAATATATATATATATATATTATATATATACATAATACAGACTGAGTACTACTATACATCCCATCCCATAAGCTTAATCAACTCTGTATAAGTCGACGAAACATTTCGCATATAATATCATCAACGGTGATATGACGCAAGAGATCTACCACATTGATTTTAACCCCAACGTAAATCTCCCACTAACTTCATCTGCCACTTTAAATTATGCTTCCTCAATTTATTGAACTTATTGAAAACAAAGCGTAAGGCAAACACATCCTGGCAAACGCAGAAAAGAGTGCTTTCAAGCAATTAATGGCTTTGGACGTTATATATGTTGAGGGCCACAAGTGTCCTGCCAAAGCATTTGTCCTCCGTCGTCCGAGGCATGACAAACACTTCTAAATACAGTCGGCAGAGGAAGGACACACGCTAATAACGTTCATCAGAAGAGGGGAGCGTTTTGGTGGTTGGCGATGGAGAGATGCTGATGAGATGCGTCTATATTTCCATGACTTTTGTAACTGCTTGGATGATCCTTAATTATTATTAATTTTTTGTTTTAATTCTGAAATTCACAGTACTATCGTTCAATTATAAAAGAACGTTTTGTTATTATTATTATTATTATTATTATTATTATTATTATTATCATTATTATTATTATTATTATTTTCAATAAATTTGTGTTTAGTTGCTTATTCTCCTCAATATCATGTTAGAATATCGTCATTTGTCTACTAGCTTTCATGCATTTTAATTCTAGTTAAAAAAAATTAATAAACGAGTATATAATTTCCTTTATTTCACAAGAAAACCATTTCGTAATATAAAACTACAATTATTGCATATTCACATCTTATTCCATTTTACCAATAAGGCTTTCTTAATTCAATCTAAGTTTCTTCTTTTAGATTACCAATGTCCCGCATGAAATAATGACCGTAGAATTAATTTTTGGTTCTCTATGATAATCTTTAGTGACAAATGACATCCATATTAATACGTCCATTTAATTCCCCATACATTCCCGAGAGCTTGGTCTAGGTTGGTAGTCTAATTTCCCTTGCATTATTATAGATTTCATCAAGTGAACCAATCTATCTTTTTTTCTATCAAGGATAATTATCTCCACCAACGAAGTTGTGAGGAAGTAAAAGTTTTCGCCCCTGTTTGTCTGTTTGTGTTCATTTTCCTGGCTACAATATTACTCATAGGGTAGTGAAACTTTTAGGCATTATTTGTTATGTTGTGACGTAGAAGTGATTTAATTTTGAAATTCCTAGGTCAAAGGTCAAGGTCAAGGTTGAGCAGAAGGTTGACTGAAGTAACCGTCACCTTAACCCCAAGTTCGCACATGGTTATCACACAGACTTCAAATACGTCTACGGTCTAGATTAATCTTGGGAAAAGCAATCTGGTTTCGAGATATAAGCTGCCGTAGCGGAGGTTTGCACTCTCAAATTGATTTTCTAGTTTGTTATTGATATTTCTGATATAGCAACTTTTGCTGCTGCCACTGTGTCTCGCTGTAATCACAAGAACACGGTTCTCTCTCTTTATCAATGGGGATACTCTATTGATAATGATATCAAGCCTTAGCACATGGATTCAAACGCTCCACATGTCTCCAGCCTTCACCTCCTGGCTTGTACGGACAAGTTTTAGTCTAATCAGTTTCATTACTTTTATTAAATACATTTTTCCATTCCCTTATTTTCCCTCTAGTCGTCTTTACCTATTTATTTTGATTATAATGAAATTTATATTCTTAGACATATAAATAGTCTAGGTACTGGAATAAATTTAAGTTATCCTAGGAGATGTTATAAATCTAAGGGTAGGCAATATGAGTCAAATTTACTATCATATAATTTCACATTCTAATCGTCATCACTATATCAATAAAACTAAGTATTAGCCTGACTCCTCCCTGAGCTAAATTAATACTTCCTCTCTCGACAGGAATTAATTCTTCGGAGATGATTATTTTCAACATCAATCTTCTAACGTAAGGCTACCTTTTCTTTCTACCACAGAGTAGTTTTATGACTGGTCATTTATGAGTATTATTTCGAACACTGATCCCTAAGTATTTTCATACTCATCAAGTGGTTAACTTTTTACCATTGACCTACGAAATTTCC
>NC_090735.1:34276168-34278668 GCF_036898095.1 Palaemon carinicauda | reverse complement strand
ATATTGACTATCGCCTTAAACCCAACCCTTCACCCTACTGCCAGTGACTTTATCAAGATATAGGGGGGCATTTACTCCAAACCCAAAGTTCTTGTTACTCCGCCGAGTTGCTCATCCGCTTATATAACCGTTAACAAACACGGATTGCTAAGATATACAGCCTAGCAATATTAGATAAAAGAGTTTATTTAAAAAGTTGCTATACATAAACTGAAGTCTCTTTTACTTTGTTATTTTTCTAAGCCAGAAGTTGCTACGCCGAGCACGGATGACACAGGAAATAAAAGCGGAAAAATTCTTTTGTCTAATACACACTAGATGTTGTTTGCATGAAAAAGATACAGCTATAACGAAAGGAATTCCCTTCTCTCTCTCTCTCTCTCTCTCTCTCTCTCTCTCTCTCTCTCTCTCTCTCTCTCTCTCTCTCTCTCTCTCTCTCTCCATGATAATAATTGAATTTTCTTAGGTTTAACATTACCCTCTTTATCGATGAACAATAAAATCTAAGCGATGCATGAAACTTCAATATGATATTGAAATAGACCTAAATTGCTAATATAAAACCAATTGGAAGAACAAAATTGCATGATATTAATATTTATAGATTAGATATATTAATGATTTTCGGAACAGAATAGAGCCCCAATAACTCAGCTTGTATATAATTTATATTTAGCATGTCACCTGGAAGCAAAGCATTGTTATAATATTTGTTCTAAGGCCTGTTTTATTTCATTATGAATTTTCTAATCTTTTTTATCATTTAATGTTTTTTGCTGCACCTATGAACATATAATTAAATGTTTTTATATCAAATAGATTTGAAAATTCAACCTTGGAGTTCAAATTGAAAATCATACCTTAATTAGTACGATAATAGCAGATTGAATTAAACTTTGTGTTCATGTATTTGACCCTTATCAAACTAAAAACTAAAAATAACACACATTTCCATTTCTTTATTTTCATCAACCAATTAGTCTGATATTCTAGACTGACATTTTTTCTTATCTCACCATAATAAGGTTACTCCCCGTAATAAGAATGACCACGAATGTAACATTTATTGAAGTCAAATCATAACTATATTAATCAGATACGTTCATCATCAGGGTAGCCAGTAGAGTATTATTTATTGGAGTGAATTATAATTTCATTAATTGTTTATACATGGTAGAGTTCCAGATGCCTCATTTGAATGATAACAGTGGAATTTAATTTAGAACTTCCACCTCAATAATATAACCAATATTGAAATTCTTCGATGACTGCATTGTTATGGATAGTTTATATCTTCGTGTTATTGGATACAGAAGGTCTGTGTGGAACCTCAAGTGTTTAGTATTGAACTCCGCCGTTAGGTCAACTATCCAACAATAGTTGAACAATTCCGAGAACTATCCTCGGGAGATTCTTTGTGAAACATTTTGCTTCAAGATTTACTTCTGTTTAAGGATAGTAAACATTAACATAAGGGGTTGATTTTTATTACGTAAAACGATGTTAGCTTGTTAAGTGATATGATCTGCAAGGTTAAATAACTTAGGTGGTAGGTAGTAGGTTGGCCAGGGCACAAGCCACCGGTGAGATACTACTGCTAGAGTGTTCTTTGATTGGACAGAGAGTACTACATTGGATCCTTCTCTCTGGTTACGGTTTATTTTCACTTTACCTAAACACACACCGATTAGCCTGGCTTATTCTTTACATATTCTCCTCTGTCCTCATAGACCTGACAACACTGAGATTACCGAACAATTTTTATTCACCCAAGGGGTTAACTACTGTACTGTATAATTGTTCAGTGGCCCCTTTCCTCTTGATAAGGGTAGAAGAGAGACTTTAGCTATGGTAAGCAGCTCTTCTACAAGAAGAACACTCCAAAATCAAACCATTGTTTTCTAGTCTTGGGTAGTGCCATAGCCTCTGTACCATGATCTTCCACCGTCTTGGGTTAGAGTTTTCTTGCTTGAGGTTACACTCGGGCACACTATTCTATCTTATTTCTCTTCCTCTTGTTTTGTTAAAGTTTTTTTCTAGTTTATATTAGAGATTTTTATTTTAATGTAGCTGTTTTTAAAAAAAATAATTTTTTTCTTTTTCGGCCCATGGGCTTATAGCATCCTGCTTTTCCAACTAGGGTTGTAGCTTAGCAATTGATAATAATAATATTAATAATAATAATAATAATAATAATAATAATAATAATAATAAATAATAATAATAATTTACTTTTGTTTAAGGATATAAATTGTGAATATATGGGGATGATAGAAATTACAAAAATAAACAAAGTTTGTTTAATAATTGACATGATCTGCAAAGTTAAATAACACTTATACCTCTGTTTGAGGATACTAATTGTGTATATAAGGGATTAATTGTGATTACAAAAAATAAACAATAATAGGTTGATAAGTGATATGATCTGCAAGGTGAAATAACTTGAATTTACTTTTATTTAAGGGTATTAATTGTTAATATATGTGGTCAATTGGGA
>NC_090735.1:34256168-34261168 GCF_036898095.1 Palaemon carinicauda | reverse complement strand
ACAATAATGCATACAAAAAAGATATTACCTAAGCAAAAAGAAAAATGCATGATAAAACCAAGATCATATATATGGTACATTGCTAGCAAATGATTATATGGTACCAAAAAACAAAATAAATTCTGACTTACAAATGATTCGGTAACTTGATAAAGAATAATTGTTACCTTTGTCGGAAACAAGATACTCAATTTTTAGTGCACAAATACGAATTCCTGGTACGTACACGTACCACGGTTTCGTACATATATATATATATATATATATATATATATATATATATATATATATATATATATATATGTTTATATATATATAGGGCTGATACATTTTATTAGATGCCCATAGATTCTGTTATATATCTTATATTTTTTTTTTTTTTTTTTCTCTTTTCTTTTTTAACATTCCGGCTTATATATTTTTATTAGATGCCGAGAGAAAAAATGATTTATATCCTTTTTTATTTTATTTATTTTTTTAAATGTTATTTTAAATGTATTATTAACAATGCAAATGTAGAGAATTTCTTTAATTACATATTACTAGCGTACTAATCAGCTTTTCATACAAACATCATCCTGACAAATTACTCCCTTAGCGAATGAGGTGGCCACTCATACAGCTTTGAATTGGATCAGGTAGGGGGTATTGTCAGGGCTATTCAACTCGTTTCTTTGTAGCTGCTTGCTGTGCCGTAACCTACGCCAAACAAGGATGTTCACGGCGATAAAAATTAACACCGTTACACAAAAACTAGCCAGTAATGTAGGGTGAAGAATCTCTTTGTAAGTCGGTGACAGGTGGTCCTTTTCGGTAAGTTTCATTAAGCGTTTTGCCACACATCCTTTATAGGGGAGAGGAAGTGCGGGCATTGTAGAGGTCCACGTGAAGTTCGCGAAGTAAGCTCGTTCTCTGATGATTGTCCGTAGGCCAGTCACCATGGAATTCGGGGAAGTCCCGATACAGCCATCTGCTGCGACGAAGATGTTGTTGAAGGATGTGGATCCGTCAGGGCATGATACATTGAAGCCGTCCTTGTCGTATCGTATCCACGAGCCATTATTTAGTCTGCAATTGAATTCTTTATTGTCAAAGGGATAAAGCCTATCCAGACAATTTTCACTTGTATGGGAGAGAGCACCGTCTAGCACTATACCTAACTCGCATGAATCCATCAAGTTTTTACGGAATTCAAATGAGTCAGCTGTACATATTTTTCTATCCATTGCGTCTGAACAGTGAGTTAATTGATTTAAGTCTTTAATGACCGTATATGTTTCCTTGTCTGGGGAAATCAATACGTGTCCTGTCAAACTGGATATTACTGGATTTGAGTGATTCGTCATGAAAGTCGGAAATGGTGATATCCTGTAAGATTGCCAGGCATCAGAAGAATCAAAGGGAATTGTAATCCTAATCTTGTTATTATCTACGTTTACTGTAATTAGGCTGTAACAAAATTCTAACCTATGTTCGTCTAACAAAGGAACATAGCCTAGTTTATCCCTAGTGTTCTCCAGAACTAATTTTAAGTAACGTATAGGCAACAAATGGGGCGACAATACACCTTTAGTTGCTAACGTGATAGCTTCTACATAATCCTTGGATTTCTCAATGAAATGTGCAATTCTGTTATGTATGTGATCTATCTTTGAATCATAATACGTTAATGTTGCTAACAAATCCTGTACTTCCATAATTTGAACGATATTATCTGAATGTTCATTTAACAAATCCATAATTTTATTGATTGAAGCTAACTGATCCCTTAGTTCTGACATAATCAATTCATCTTTATGAGTCAAGAACTCAATTTTCTTATTTTGATTACTAATTTTAAGACGATTGGAAAGTCCTAAACCTAAACTTGCAACAGACCCAAAGATGCTTAATGCAGCATAAATGAACGGATTCCGTCTTTCTTTTTGTTCGTGTCCTACAGTCCACATCAAAAGGTCATAAGCCAAAGATCCTGTCTCTCCAGTCTTATTTTTCAAGTCATCAGATAGCATCTCTGCAACTTTTAATGTTGATCCAAGCAAACTCTTAGTAGTCAAATGAAAATGTCTCCTATGCAACTCATCCAATGATGCAGAAAACCTTGAAATGGCGGTTCTTAAGCTAGTGACATCATTCTCTTGAAGAAAAATTGCTTGAATATGCACTTCGACAATTACGTTGGTTGATGTAATAAAAATGTCTTCTTGTCTTTCAACTATATTTCCATATTTAAAATATATATTCTTAGTCTTAGAACTCATCCCATACGAAAAAAATGTCTGAGCGAACAATATCACTCCCAACAACAAAAAATTCATCTTGGAAACCTGTAACGAGAAAAAATATATGTAATTACTCCTGTATTAAAAAGAAAACTTTTAGTCACAAAAATTAAAATTTTTCCTCACTTCTTTTTAATTTCTTATGTGAGACAATGGTACTATTCTCTCATCCGTGGGTTGGGCTACGTTTTGAATTCTAAACCTATTGGCCGTTAATGTTTCCAAAATGTTAAATGGGCCTTCAAACTTAGGTGTTAGTTTATAGTTGAGCCCTTTTCTGACATTGATTTGAATATAGATGTTATCACCCACGGTATATGTTTTAGTTGGTTTCGCTATTTTATCATGATTCCTTTTCATTATGATTTGTGATTCTTCTAAATTCTTTCGAAGGATATCATATCGACTTATACTTGCATTTATACATTCTTTTAAAGGATTTGATAGATTAGTTGTAGGCGTTAATACATGGAAAGGTGTTCTAACTGGGGTACCATACAATGCTTCATGCGGTGACATTTTAATTGATATATGATATGAATGATTCAGAGTACTCAGTGCCGCCGGTATTGCAATATCCCAGTTGGGGTCTGATCCCCCTAGTGTTACCCTCAATATATTTAATATCTTCCTATTTGCTCTTTCCACTAGCCCATTCGACTCTGGGTGATATATCATGGTATTAACCTTCTTTATGTTGAGGAATTCACACAATGAGATAAGAAAGTGATTATTAAATTCACCACCCGAGTCTGAGATTATCATGTGTGGAATTCCATGTTTACAAATGTAACACTCGTAAAACTTCCTAGCGCATTCAATCGCAGTTTTAGTTTTAAGCGCTATTAGTTCTGTATATCGAGTTAAAGCATCTATAATTACTAAGAGGTGCTTATTTCCTCTGTCTGACTCGTAAAATCCTGTTAACAAATCTAAATGTATTCTTTCAAAGGGTTGATTGGGAACAGGATAAGCTCCTAAGCTGACAGGTGTTTTCGTATGCCCTTTGTTTTCCTGACATGTGCGACAATTAGCTATGTGTCTTTTTATATCTGTAAGCATTGTATGCCAATAAAACAATGATTTGGCTTTCTGTGACATTAATGAGAACCCAGGGTGTCCATGTAATGGATTTGAATGCAACCAATTCAGGACAGTGGAAACAAGTGAGTTTGGTACTACTACCTGGTCGTTAGTTACATGTGGTGTATTGCGGGTTTTCCTTGTCACAGTCTTACACAGAATATTATCTTTGATTACATAATTCTGCTGCTTATACTTTATATATTCTTTTTCTTTATGATTGCCTTTCAAAGCATTTATAATTGTTTCTATTTTCTGATCTTTTCCTTGCTCAGTCTGTAACAATTCAGCACTCCAGCCTAAATCTTCTTGTTCAGATATTGTTTTTACAATAGGCATGGATGTTGATATATCTATTAATTCAGCTAAAGACTCCGTACAAGATGACACGGGGTTGCGTGATAATGCATCCGCAATGATATTTGCTTTCCCAGGTAAATACCCGATTCTTGCGCCAAAATCTTGAATGATTAAATGCCACCGAGTTCGTTTAGGGCTGTGATTGAAGCCTTTAAAGAACTCTGTTAGTGGTTTATGGTCAGTAAGAACCTTAACGGGATAACCGTAAATTATGAACTTAAAATGCACTAGCGAATTAACAATAGCTAGTCCTTCCTTGTCTATTACTGCATACTTACTTTCGGAAGTTCTCAATTTTCGAGAATAGAAAGCTATCGGGAAAAACTGTTTATCATATTGCTGAAGCAATACCCCTCCTACTCCTAAGTCTGAGGCGTCTGTTGCAATGAAGAATTCCTTACCGAAGTCAGGAAATTTTAAGATAGGAGAACTACACAGTTCATCTTTCAAAGTATTAAACGCCTGTTGATGTTGCTCAGACCATATGAAATCTACGCCCTTCTTCGTAAGATCAGTTAAAGGAGCGGCTATTATTGAATAGTTGCGTATAAAACGCCTGTAATATCCACTACAACCCAGAAATTGCTGTATTCCCTTGACATTAGTAGGTATGGGAAAATTACGTATAGCCGACACCTTATCATGGACTACTTTAAGACCTTGGCTTGACACCATGAAACCCAAATATATTAATTCTGTTTGAAAAATTCACACTTACTAATCTTTACCCTTAAGTTATGTTGTCTTAATCTCTGTAGTACTAGTTCTAACTTACGTAGATGTTCCTCTAAGGTGTTGGAAAAGATTACAAGATCATCCATATAGGCATGCACTATATCCCCTAACAAGTCTCCAAACACTATGTTAATCATTCTTGTAAATGTTATAGGAGCACAACGTAAACCAAAAGGCATCCGTAAAAATTCATAATGTCCCCTGGCTGTGCTGAAGGCTGTGTATGGGATACTATCTTCTTCTAATGATATCTGGTGAAAGCCTTTAAGTAAGTTCAAACTGGTAAAATATTTATTCTGACCTAACAAAGACAAAATATCGTCAGTACATGGCACTGGGAATCGATCAGGGATCGTTTCCTCGTTTAGACGACGAAAGTCGACGCAGATACGCCATGTTCGATCTTTTTTCGGTACAACTATTAAAGGAAAATTATAAGGGCTATTTGATTTTCTAATGACTCCTTCCTCTAACATTTTACCTACTTCATCATTTATTTCATTCTGGAATTTCATAGGGAGTCTGTACGAGGGTACATAT
>NC_090735.1:34091168-34228668 GCF_036898095.1 Palaemon carinicauda | reverse complement strand
ATATATATATATATATACTCACACATATATATATATATATATATATATATATATATATATGCACACACACACACATATATATATATATATATATATATATATATATATATATATATATATATATATATATATATATATATATATATATACACAAATATACTGTTTATACATACACATATATATATATATATATATATATATATATATATATATAGATATATATATATATAATATATGATATATATATATATATATATATATATATATATATATATATATATATGTGTGTGTGTGTGTGTGTGTGTGTGTGTCTATATGCAGAGAGAGAGAGAGAGAGAGAGAGAGAGAGAGAGAGAGAGAGAGAGAGAGAGAGAGAGAGAGAGAGAGAGAGAGAGAGAATTTCCATTTAAGATGGATATTTTCAGATACATCAATTTTATTGACAGTGAAACATTTACAAGTAAATCTGAGTTGTATTACCAATTAATCCTCTTAACGTAACTGGTCGACAGTGAGTGAAGGTTTATAATGTATGGAATCCCTTATCAAACTAAACCTTCGTAGTTTCGTTATGGTTTCATGTGTCAGCATCATCATGGTCCTCAGCCGTTATTAGTCCACTGCAGATAACACACACATGCACACACATACACACACACACACACACGCACACACATACACACACACACACACACACACACACACATATATATATATATATATATATATATATATATATATATATATATATAATACCGCTAGAGTGCTATTGGGTCCTTTGACTGGCCAGACAGTATCACATTGGATCTCAGTCTCTGGTTTCGGGTCATTTTTTCCTTTGCCCACACATACACCGAATAGTCTGGCCTATTCTTACTACATTTTCCTCTGTTTTCTTTATCATTTTCTAATTAATTCGTTTTAACATAGTTATGCCATTTGCTCTTGTGTGACGTAAACAAAAAACTAACATGTTTTCCTTATGCGTCTATCTTTCAATTAACTTTATCATTGACCTATCATTAATATCTAAATTAACCACCAAATCTTCCCGAAATAAACTAAGAAAACAGTGCTTTGACGCATACACAAACAAACACAAACACACACATGTACACATACACACACACAAATGAAGATGTACGTCACAGTAACTCGCTGTTCTTGTATTCGGCTAACAAAGGCAAAATCAGTTCCGAAATATATCCCATCAAATTAGATTTTCCGAATTGAATTGCGTCCACTTTATCCTTCGGGTTTCCCTCAAATCCACTCCTTCTTCTGTGAAGGTTTTACCTAAGTCTTTTCTGTTCCTCGTCGAAAACTCACAAAAATCGCAGAATATCTCCTTATTTTTCGTTCTGTTTCTATCCTCAGGGAATCTATTTTTATTATTAATATGATTTTTATTTTCTGTAGGGAATACGAAGGAAATTCATCCTAGTTCTTTCCAGGATGTGAGCATGGTAGAGCATATAATCTGGGGATATATTTGAGATTTTATGATACAAAGGAATTAACTGATTATCTTGATAGCAATTATTAACTATAGGGGCACGTAATAGAGCGTAGACTTCCACCGCAGCAGCTTATTTCTCACCCTATTTCTTTACCTTGACCTTGACCTTTGACCTTGACATGTATCATTTGACGTGGATTATCCTACACGCAAATGTGAACACGGTTTGAAGTGTCTGTGATAATGATGTCCAAACTTAAATCTGATTACGTGACGTGAACTCCACATTTTGCTTGGCTGTGACCATGACCTTTGACCTTGACATTCCAAAATTTGATGATTTCCATCTTTTATACAACAGTTAATCCCTGCAACTTTCATTACTCTACGACTAAAATTGTGGCCAGGAAGTTGTTCACAAGCAAACAGACACACACAAACAGGAGATAAAACATAACCTCCCTCCAACTTCATTGGCGGAGGTAATAAGCTAAGGTACAGTTGAACAAAGTAATTCCTGCCACACCTTTCCCCGAGGAAGCGCATCCTGCCACACTCTCACTGCACGGTGAGTCATAGTGTGTAGCCCTACAGTAAGGGTGTGGCAGGGTGCATTCCCTTAGAGCGAGATGGGCAAGGAATTCATGTGTCCAACTGTACATTCATAGAGCATTTTTTTATGTGAGAAAATATGTTTATAAAAGCTAAAGAATTATAAGGAAGCTAAATAGTCTGAGTAAGAGGAACTAGCTAGTATGTGAGAGCATTTCATCCGATATTACAATATTAAACTCAAATTTATTAGAATAGGATCTATATCATGTATATCATGACCAAAATTCCATGACCACTTCCATTTAGGCTACATATTTGAAGCCTTTTATAATTAGCAACTGTATGAAAATATTTGTTATCTATGAAACCTATAAAAAAATATTTTTTGCTTAAATATGAATATTTGGATTGATCAGCTTTGAAACAAAATCATAAGTTTTGGAATATTATTTTTTTTTAGAAAAAGAAAAGAATTCAAATTATTAAATTTTTTAGAAAAAGAAATTAGTTGAAATTGTTATAATAAAACACTTCGAAATATTATTATATTTCATATGTCGATAATAGTCGATAAAATTGACAAATGTTCCTAGTGTTGACCTGTGTATGTCAACCGATATGGACTGAAAATTTTAGCACTAATTCCTTCATAACATCAATTTCTAATATGTTCTTTCCTGTACACTGTCCTTTCATGAAAGGTTAGCAATTTGTGATTTAATGGTTATTTATTGCCTCCAAGAGCATTTGTCATTACGAATGAGTGTTTATATCAATAGCAACGTCTAACAAAAATGTAAAGCACTATAATCTCATTGTCAAAGAACTATCAGGAAATAAGGTTCCCCTTTACTTGGGTGGAGAGCAAGTCACTGTCCTTACCTTGTTTCTTTAAGTATTTTGCTGTCCCTTTTCACGTGGGTACTTTACCTGTGGGCGTGGGAAGGTTCACGTTGGCTTAGGGATGTCCCTGTGGGCGTGGAGAGACCCATGTAGGCGTGGGAAGGTCCTCTTGGGCGTAGGGAAGGTTCTGTGGATAGATGGTTAACCTATCAACTTATCTTATAGCACAATCTTGTAGAATATACTTCATGTTCTGCATTATTCAAAATAACATTGGCTATTTATATTTAATATAATTAGCAGTTTTTCTTTTTAATAAGATATTTTTTTTTATGATAATGACTATTTATTCCAAATTATCTAAAGAGAGGGAGGACTTGATGGAATTTATTCACGAGCATTTATTGCATTAATACTTCATCACAGAGATATGTCAATGACGACCATTTTTGTTTTCTCTTATGGTAATCGATGTCTGATAAGAAATTATCACGTTAGTTTTTTTTTTTTTTTTCCTTTTTTTTTCTTTTATACAAAAGCGTAAATATTTCGCCTATTGTCCATCTGTCACTTTATATACCATATATTTCAAGTCCATTAGGAGGGAAAGTGTGTCATCATGCCATAATTCGCGAATAAAAAGCGGTTTATATATTCTCCCTTATCACGATGTACCCAACGGAGAGAAACAGCATTAGACCAGATATCATGTGATTTTGTATCAGTAAAATTGCCATAAGTTTCCACTGAATGGGACCATCAATTTCCTCCGCAGGATAAGTCCGAGATATCAGCGCACACCTTTTTCACATCATAATGAAATCAAAACGCCCAAAGGTTTTCTTTGTGTCTCAAAGTCCTTCATAAAGGTTTACATTTAGTCTCATTTTCTTGAAAAGCGTGTTCCTTCGTGGTCGGTTTCCTTATCACCGGGAGATATAATTAAATACTAAGATTAGTATTTGTTTTATTCTCTAGATCAGTTGTTTAAACTGTGAACAGAATCGAGTACTGCTATTTGAAAGGAAAGTGGAATTTTTGCAATTCATATCTTAGGAATGGGAATAATTTCCTATTTTACATTTTTAGTCTAGTTTGGAGATTCAAGAACAAAACAGAATTGCAGTAATTGACATTTCTGAAATTGATATTGATTCTAAAATGGCACTGGTTCACCTATTTTTTTAATTCTGTTGAAAGAAATTATTAGATGACAATTATAGATCCTTTTGACTGGTTAAATGGAAATACAGAAACACAGTTCATTTGGAATATGTACAATCAAAATTAATCTTTTCAAATTCCATATATCAGTCTATTATTAGTTAAGTCTTAAATAACGTTTTTTGAAAGAATGTTCTGCAAAAAATAAAGATATTTTCTTTTCCTCCAAATAATCAATGAACCAGTCTGAATAAAGCATATGCTATTATTTGGACTTGGCTATAATTACAGAGATGCCATATGCTATCCATATATTCGCACAGCATGAATAACGTGATTAGGATGGATTAATGAATTTGCGTTACATAGCCCAGCGTTGGGGCTTGAGAGGCCATTCAGCAGCCAAGTGCTCCTGAGGAATACTGTGTAGTGTGCAGTTGCACTTTGAAGGAAAAGTTAAGAACCTAGATAGCAATATGGAAGAAAAAAGCAAGAGCTGGGGTAAAGTAGGATACAAAGAAAGGTCGTCTATGGGGTGATGTTAAGCTGCAAATGACACTCCCCCGATATGGAGGTGGTTATGGATAGTATGTTTTCTGTGTAACTGTTCTAAATGGTACTGAGAATATAGTATGCATCAAATTATTCAAATTAGATTTGGCCTATAAACTGTTATTGTTGTTGTTGTTGTAGATTGCTTGACCCTTACGGCCAGGCACGGGCTCTTGCGCACTTGCAGCCCCTGGGTGTTGGTTGTTTTTTGGGGGGTTTATAGTTGAGTTGGGTTATGGGATAATCTGCAACTTTCATTTGTAGGTGGTTTGGGATAGGATGTGGATCAAGGGTGATTAGCAGTTTGCTTTTCTTACTTTAGAGGCACCCTAGATTCTTTTTGGTCAAAGGAAAGGAAGAAGGTGACGGAGGGGAGGAGGCCTCCTCCCCAAAGGAGCCCACTGGCATCAGTCGTTTAGTTGGAGAGAAAGAGGTAAAGCAGTAAGTCCCGATGAGTAGAAGGGCGGCTCGGGAATGAGTTGGGAAAGGTTTAGTTAAGAGATATTGATGTAGAGGAAGTAAAAAATTTCTTGATAGCTGGGGCTCAAGTTTTTAGGATGAGCAATAGTATAAAGTTTCAGCTGAGTAAGAGAGAGCTGAAAATGAGAAATTGGTTAAACCTTCCTGTACCTGAAATACTAGAACAAAAATGAAAAATAAAATTTCTATTATTTATTGGGATCATTGAGATGTCTACGTCCTTTGAGATTTAATGTTTAGTTGGGGGGAAGTCCCTGAAAGTTCAATAAAGAGAGAAGAGAGATTGCAAGTGGGAGAGGAGCTAAAAAGAGGTTAAGCATGGTTTAAGTTAGGCTACTTAAGTTCAAACTGGTGCTGGTGTTACGTTATCTAGTAGGAGGGTAGCTGCGGAGAAAGGCTGAGAATGTATCAACATCAGCAAAAATGTGTTTTACAATTGTTGTTAGGGTTACAGGAATGTTGGGGTTGAAATCCTGTCTTAGTAGGCTCGTTTCTTGATAACTCAATAGGTAATGTTGCAGTGGTTCGTCAGTTAGTTGCTGACAGTTGCTGCACGGTCTTTCAGGTCGCTGTTGTGCTGTTGGGTCCTTGTCTTTATCAATGATGATTTGCCAATTACACAGATATCCCAGTCGCAGTCTGCAAATAATGACTGCAACTTGGGGGATTTAAATTGCAAGTGGATACGGGACTGGGTTTGTTGCTCCGATGTACCATTTTGCTGATCTGGATCCATCAAGGAAGGCTCGCCTTACTTCGCTAGTCTTTTACATGTTGCAAAAGGCTGTCATTCGATTCTTGATGGTTTGCAGTGAAGGTAGAAGTGCGATACTGATTATCTGGCACATTAGGGCATATTTGGCTCGGTGATTGGCCTCGTCATTGCCGGCGATTTCAGTGTGACTTGGGATCCAATTTAGGCTTATTGGCCTGTTGTTGCTTTAGGGAGCTAAGGCTAGGTACTGCATTGTTGTGATCAGGTAGACATTTTCAGTAGTTTCTTTGTTGCTGAGGGCTAGAGTGGCTCCTCTCGAGTCTGTTTGGATTCTTGTGTTTCCTCTATGTAGATTGGCCGAGTGTTCTAGGGCTTTGGCAATCGTCACTAGCTACAGTTTTCTCTGTAGCCTGATGAAGAAGCGACTACAGCTGCTGCTGCAGGAATATCACTATCAAGCGATCCATTAGTATAGTAGATGTTGGCGGCTGAGGTGCTGCTGATTGCATTTTCAGCTGCTGCTGTGAGTTGTTCTGGCGTGCAGAGAGCTTTGCTTGCTGCTGGAAGGATGGTGAAGTTGTACTGGATGGGGTCCGGAGATCATGGGGTAGGAGTGATGTAGCCATCACGCTTTTGTTGCCCCTTTGTCTTGTAGGCTTCATTTTGCCTTTGTATTCTTCTAAGTGCGCCCAGCAGTCTCTTTCCGTGCGTCTTTGGCAGATCAATCTCTTCCGCCAAAAGGTAGAGTCTTTTAAAGTCTGTTGTTCAGAGGGCAGTCTCTAAGATGATAATGACATTAAAGTCAGACGAATTTGATATCAGAGTAATAGAAAATGAAGAATATATTTGAGATATCAAAAACGCAGATTTTTTTCAGATTTTATTCACGACTTATTGTCTTCAGAAAAGAACACATTTTCACCATTATTACCATATTTATTATGAGTCCATACCAAATAAGCCTTTGCTTTTGAATTTAACAAAATTACGTAAATTGGAAGATTTGAATGATAACTTATTCAGCCTTTATAATGGACTCATCCTTCATAATAAAAATAAGAAAAAAAGGAAATTATGATAATCTTATAATAATATATCATATGATAATGAGGAATACCACCATCAATAAAACAGCCCATTAAAGCTCGTTCATCATCACATCCATTCATATTCACGCAAAATTACTCATTACATTTTCTCATGAATACGAAAATGACTGACCTTTTTGAGAGATAAATGGCAGGCAAATAATATCAGAGGCTTGAGCAAAACAATTATCCTTGAGGGCCTAGCGCTATTACCAAAAATGAGTTCTCAACGAAACGATGATATATACGCGACTCCGGGACATTGGTGTAGTTAGCAAATCGTTTAATTGCTCCATAGATGTAACGTTTAATTATTTTTCCACTTTTGGTTTCTTGATTTTATAATATTTTAGTGTTATCCTAATATACTTTATTACATATTTGAAGTTTCTATTATAATTTCATTACTCTAATTTTCTCACCCACAATGCTATGCAGAGATTTGTTGCACACAAACACACACATATCTATATTAATATGCTAGTGATGATCGCTTATTTCAGGTTAACTCGATATAGTGATAGCTGTCTTATGCACAGTATGCTGTAATACACATCCATGTGACTTCCCATAGCTTTTATTAGTAACATCATTAAGTTACAAAAACAATCTAAATATGAGAAAGTATGAGCTATTGCAGTTTGATATCAGGCGTGGCTTCGTCACACGAAAGCGTTGTTAAAAAAGGAAAAAAAAATATTTTCAGTATTGACACATTCAAATGAGAAATAAGTTCATTTCAACATGTATTTCAGAATGGTAGTCCTAATGATTGGCTTCGTAATACTGGTTCCTCCAAAATAAAACTTTTCTATTTTTATATATGGTCACATTTGTCCCAATCTATTTCATTTTGGACTCCTAGAATCGCTGGTTAGAATACCCAATGTTTGTATAAATTAAGCATGAAATGTGAATAAAATGTGTTATAACTGTTAATGAGAATGAAGTTAAAAATCTAAATTAATTTCTACAATAATATCACATAGCACTTGTACAGATTTGCATTAATATATCCGACTGTGCTTGCATTTTTACCACAACAAACAATATTGGTAGCTGGAATATTGCATTATAAGTAAAGAATAAATATCTGGACCTGTTATCTCAATGATAACAGATATACCTTTAGAGTTTAAAAAAAATAGTGACTTCCCATAAATGGAAACAATTAAATTTTTTCGATAATCTTACTATTCACCCGAAGTCTTTAGTTTCGCTCCTGTTTTCGCCCAAGGAGAAAGGAGCCGAGAGTCGTCTTGTGTCTTTAGATTACCAATAGATGTCGTCAAAGTTCACGTAGATTCCATTCCAAAGAAAATGGTAGGAAGTGGTCACTTTGGTCAACCAGTTGCTTTTCTCTTGTGAGTAAATATTCTACTGCACAAATTACTTTGGCTAACGATTGTTGTAACTGCAAATTAATACTCATGTGTTTAAGTTACTTCAAGTCACACAGTATTAAGGTATTCAAGGGGAATTTGAAGACTTTTTCAAGTGCTTCAATAATTTGGATTTGACAATAAACACGCAACATGCTAAGTAATACGCCAAATACCTAAGAGTGTATATGGTAAATTGACGTTGTAGGTCATGGAGGCACATGGTTGTCCGGTGTAATAGGACTCAAAAAAAATTCTTGAAATGAAATAAATTAAATAGTAAAGTAATAGAAACTCCCAATATGATACATAAATTATCATCACCATCATCATATATGCGCAAAAGGCGTCAGTAGGATTTCACCAGTCGTCTCTACTTGAGCTTTTAAATCAATGCTTCTCATTTCATCATCTCCTATTTCACGCTCCATAGTCCTCAGTTATGTAAGCCTAGGTCTTCCAACTCTGCTAGTGCCCAGTGAAACGAACGTATGGTGAGCTAATCTCTCTCTGCCCCTCGGGGAGTGCGAAGAGCATACCCAAACCATCACCATCATCTACCCCTCTCCATGATCTCATCCACATACGGCTCTCGAGTAATCTCTCTTATAGTTTCATTTCAAATCATACCCTTCCATTTAACTCTCTTTTCTTCTTACAACAGTCTTTTGAGATATATATATATATATATATATATATATATATATATATATATATATATATATATATATATATATATATACATACATATATATATATATATATATATATATATATATATATATATATATATATATATATATACATATATATATATTAGGCTAATTGAACATTAATCAGTTGCCATACTTAAGAATAATAAATATCATCTAATTGGTTTTAATTTTCATCCGAGTCATAATTTCTTTCGGACAAGGATAGTCGAGTCAAAGTGTCTGAAGCGCCTTTTGATGTCTAATAAAACAAGTCCATTTCAGTTCATAGAAAATGGCAGAAAAAAAAAAAAAACATCGATCAGTCTTTTTTTTTGTTTCAGATTTGAGTGGACAGATACCATCCCGGTAGGAATGTCTTTGATATGTTTCCCATTTGGAAGCAATTCCTCGCTAAAGCTAAGTTGGCACTGAAATAAAAGCTAGTGATAGTAGGCTAAGTGTTAAAAATTCGTTATGATGTAATGACAGAAACCCTTAATTTAACTAAATGGCCATACCCTTGATGACAAGTAGACTGGTAAAACGAATCGCTTTCCATTTCATCAAGATGTCCGTACGTAAGTGCGTAAACATAAACAAAGGGGTATTCTTTTAACCCTGGGCGTAGTTGTGTACTAGGATTCGTGCAAGATAAGACTGTCACTCCCGTTGTTATGATTTGACAGGCCAATTTCTTCCGTCAAAGGTATACACTTGTCTTATATTGTACATGTCATAACACCTAA
This sequence comes from Palaemon carinicauda, assembly GCF_036898095.1. Lineage (NCBI taxonomy): Eukaryota > Metazoa > Arthropoda > Malacostraca > Decapoda > Palaemonidae > Palaemon > Palaemon carinicauda. The sequence goes on along the minus strand of NC_090735.1, from coordinate 34,218,989 downwards.
TATCATTCATTTGCGTTTATATCATAACAAAACTGAAAACTGCCAAGAATTGTTATAGTAATACTACTCAAGTTGCACCCTGTTGAACTTACATATGGTTGCAATTGTCCCACTAACCTTTGGCTAACATTTGCGATATCCATAGTGTGGCTAACATGTGCAATATTCATATTTTCACGAAAGTGTTGTTTCTTGAGTTAAAGGGCGTCGCCGTTATGTATGTGAAACCAGGTTAACTGCACAGTGTAACCGTTGGGTTTGGCTTGAGTACAGTATATCCTAGGCCTGGGATGGGGTACATGCCGCCTTCTGGACCATCAAGTGCGGCCTTCTACGGCTTTTAATATATGCATGCGAAGTATATTTCTGCCTTGACATTGAATATCATGTGTCTAAAATCAATATATGTACACACAGACAAAAGGAGGTTAATATATGATACTCTAATTTCTAGCGAAACTGGAATTCGTTATAAAAAAAATAGACGAGTTCTGGCTAGTTTGGTATTTTTCTCTATACGTTTAATAGGGGCTGGGAGATAATAACTTACATATTGGTGTATAAAAATGTGAAGTACGTTTTTCACTCTTAAGTCCATTGTTTACATCTGAGACTAAAAGGGGACTAATTGCGTATGCTTGGTTTCTGTGCATTTACAATGACGTATTTGTCAGGTGGTTTTTTTAAACTAATTGACAGCTTACAAGTACTTCTTCATAAGTTCCCGGATGTTGTTCTACAACAGCCCTTTTCTCCCCCCTTCGTGGCTTCGCCTTCAGTTTTAAGTTAAGCACCATCTTGTAAAGACGTCTCCAAGAGTGAACTTAAGGGAAGCACATCAATCTATTTTAAAATTTAGTGTAATTTCGTTTATTTCGGCAATTGATTATGATGAAAATGCTCTCCATTCAGTGTGAAGCTATTATTATTCATGTGAAATTAAAAATTAAGAGCGAAATGAGGTCTCAAAGGTCCGATTCTGACGTAGTTTTCAGGGAAAGCCATCACATTTTCTAATGCAAAGCTTTTGTGAAAATTGACAAAAAAAAAAAAAAAAAAAAAAAGGCGACGATGTCAATCATAAGGTAAGGAATTAGTTGTGATTTACTTTTTCATAATGGAGGGATTTATTTGTGATTTACTTTATCATAATCTAAAGATTTATTTGTGATTTAATTTATCATAATCTAAAGATTTATCTGTGATTTACTTTTAGTTTGTGACCTGGGAAGGTAACCGGAGGGCTGACCCAGGCGGAGGATTGACCTTTAATCTCTGGTAAAACTGACCCAGAGTGGTTTTGAGGACTGACCCACAATGTTTATTTATACTATAGTGCATTTATTATTGAAGTTATTTGATTAAATATAATAACATATGGACTCCGTATAACATTAACACTTATTTGTTGTAATAAAAACTTTTATAACAGTCATTGGAAAATTTTGTATAAAAAATCTATACTTAAATCAAATCAATCCGGCTAACGGGTGGGACCTGGGAAGGTGTCCGGGGGCTTGCCCCTGGCTATGGGTTGTGACCTGGGAAGGGGGTCTGGGTGCTTGCCCTGGCTAGGGGTTGTGACCTGGGAAGGAGGTTCTGGGGCTTGCCCCCGGCTAGGGGCTGTGACCTGGGAACTACTAGGATAGGTTAGGTGGGTTTGTTAGGTTCTGTACTCTTTTGAAAATCTCAAAAGTGTTAAATAACCATGTTTGGCTGGTTATCAGCCATTTACATGAACCATATATTTTTTTCAACTGGTTATCCTGGGCTTATTTTACATTTCTGACCATTATTATTGCTGTAAATAACTCTTTTTATGACATTTCCCACCCAAAAAAACACGGTTTCCCACTGGGGTCCCCCATAATTGTCTTTATATAAAGGGGTCCAAAAACTCATGAACGGGTGGTTTGCCCCAATAATACCAACGAATTAGCTTTAGAAAAGAAAATAAACATTGTGGGTCAGTTCTCCAAACCACTCTGGGTCAGTTTTACCAGAGATTGTGGGTTAATCCTCCGACTGGGTCAGTCGTCCAGTATTCCCTAGGGGGGGGGGGTCTGGCTAGCGGTTGTGACCTGGGAAGGGGGGTCCTGGCTAGGGGTTTGGACCTGGGAACCACTAGGTTAGGTTAGGTGGATTTGTTAGGTTCTGTACCCTTTTAAAAATCTCAAAAGTTAAATGATCACATTTTGGCCGATTTTCAGCCATTTACATGAACCATATATTTTTAAAACTGGTCATCTTGGGCTTATTTTACTTTTCTGACCATTATCATTGCTGCAAATCGCCCGTTTATGACATTTCCCCACCCCAAAAAAAACCCGGGTTTCCCACTGGGGTCCCACCTATTTTATTTTTTTTTTCTTTTTTTTTTTTTTGTATAAGGGGGTCCATAAACTCAGGAACGGGTGGTTTGCCCCAATAATCATGGTCATAAATGCATAAAACACAAGATAGCCAGTAGGAAAAATATATGGTTCATGTATTTGGCTAGAAATTAAAGTATCATATATTTACCCAAAAGGGAAGTTGTGTGTTCAGTCATGTCCCCCTCAGAGGATGGAAGCAATTTTTCTTTTATTTCACTGCGTCCTAACTTATTACAACTAGTAATTTTTCCTTGTCAGCTGCAACAAACTACTAGTTGCAATAAGTGAGTGGGTGATTTAACGTATGATAGATGAAGCATTCCTGTTTTCTCCATCTCCTCCCTAAGATCTGTGTCAGTTTTGGATGAATCTACAAATTCCAGAGATTTGGAATAAAAATATTATTTTATTCGTGCTTTGACAGATGATTTTTAATTGTATGAAAAATAGCTTGCTTGAGCAACCTCAATGGATGTACACAAGGAACCGACATTTTAACAACTTCAAAAGTAATATCACAAAGGACTAAATTTTACTTCCTTATGTGATAAGTGTGTGCACTGATGGTGCTCCAGCTATGATTTATTAAACATCTTGAGGTAGCAAATAATTGATTTTTTCAATGAAAACTACAAACATTGTGTTTTTAAACAGAATACAGATATTTCATTTTTTTATGAAATGTGAGTGTATAAGAAGTAGGCTACCCACTTGCCTACATCAAATATTTGAAAATGTTATATTGTTGATATTTATAAGCTATCTTTACTATAAGATTAGTAGCAATTTTTTTATCACTTGAATACAAATAACCCACTTACTTAACTAATGTCATTTGAAAATGGCATGCTTTCGATATTATCAATTTACTTAGTTTGAAAACTACTTACAAACTTGATTAAAATATTTGAAAATTTGGTTTTCAGTATCATTCATCTACTGATACTTGTATTATAAATACTTAATTAGAATATTTGAAAATTTAATGCTTTCAAATTTTAAAAACCTGTCAATCCTTCATTAGATTACTAATAAATTACTTTCAAGATAAGATAGCCCTAAAAAATATATGCGGCCTTAATGAGCAATTAAGAATTGTAAATGTCCTTCATCCAAAAAAAAAAGGTTCCCCATCCCTGGTTTAGGCTAAGAACTCCCTGTTGTTTGTCACAAGATTGCTATCCTAAATGAAATTTTTGTATAACAGGGAACCAGTCTTGGCGTACACCTACCAGGTTAGGCGTACACTTACCAGTCTAGGAGTATAGTACCAGTTTAGCAATGTATGCATATCAGGTCGTGAAGTATACATACGAATTATGGAAGAATCCACCACGACCAAGTTACCCTCGAAGTGTGTGTATGTACTGTTTACGAACTAAGGAAATAAGCGAAACTGTGGTAAGTGGCTTTTCCCTCTACATCAATTGCTAAATCGAGATTCGTCTGTTTCCAATTTATAGTACCAGTTTTCAGCCAAGACTAGGCCTAGAATATTAACCTAGGCCTGTGGGGCTCACATGTATTAGCCTATGCCAATGTTTAATTTGTTATGTATAGGCTAGTCTTGAGTTAGGTAATTTTCCTAAAGTGAATGGTAGACTCCAAATGAAAATCTGGACAGGTGACACCAGCAAAAAAAAATTATTATAAAGTGTGAGCAGTGTAGAATGTATTTATCTGTTAAAGATTGATATATCTACCCCTACTTCCTAAGGTAGTCGCAAAGCCATTAGGTCTGTTTTATTTTCAGCTATGGTAGCCTAACCTATATCACCGTAGTCAAAGGTACTGTACTATTAGCCTATTGTATTTTAGCTTTTGTTGATTTGTTTTTACCGGTGTTCTTGTAGAACATGGACTGCAAAATGGAGAGTTACGTACAGACTGGAGACTCCTATCATAATTTGTTGGTTGCTATGAATAGACAGAAATGTCAAATGCAACAATTGGGTGAAATGTTTATTGACATGAAAAGGGAAATCTCTAGTTTATCAAATTCTGCACATGTCTCTTCCATACCAATTTAATTTTAACCGAGCTAACATGTCTGGCATTAACCCATCAATTACAGTAGACAGAGCAGACATAACAATAACACCACATAATACCTCAGGCTCACTACTGACACATAATTTATCAAATAATACAGAGACGGTAATGCCCAATAATCCATTTCAGGTCAGTAACACAGTTAATAGCTCGTTACCTATTGATGAACCTTCTATTACATTATTGGAATAGTACAGGAAATCAAGGAGTGTCAAACTTAGTTTCCACTGTGCCTTAATATTAATGATGTGTAGGAAGTGTTTCTTGTTACTGGTCAATAATGCTAAAACCAGGATGACAATGAAAGTGTGGACTTATGACGGTGTTATGTGATATTGATCATCTAGTTCCAAAGTGCAGGAAAACTAGGATTCAGGATGATTTATTTCCTCCAGGTGATGTTGAAATCAAGTTAAGCAATATCAGAGGAGAAAGGCCTAAATATTTGTTATTTGTTTTCTCAGAAGGATGATTCCTACTTTACTGCTAATCGCCATGAAGAATTAAGCGAGATGTTGGTTGCAAATCCCTCGATGCTCATTCATGAAGAACGAGAATTGGGGATGGTCAAAGATGTACAAGCTAATATTGCCAACAGCCAGATAGGTCTCCCATATAACAATACTCTTATTTTCTCTATGTTAAATTATATGGAAGAAAGAAGAATTGTAGACCCCTCAATTTTTGCATCGCTAAGCCCTATAGTTCTTGTTATAAAACTTGATTGCACTCAAAGAATGTGCCTCAATTAATGTGAAATCAACAGCAGCAGGAAACCAATAATTATTATGCTTCATTAGATATGAAAGATGAACATTGAGTGGAACTGGGTAGAGAGAGTGGAGATTTAACCACTTTTAGTGATGGAGTTTTCCTGTATAGATTTAAGCACCTTCCTTTTGGATTACGTTGCAGTCCAGTTATATTTCTACGTATTGTGTCAAATATCTTGGCTGCTCTTATTAAGAAGGCATTGGTTAAAAAATACTGAGATGATAATATTTCTTCTCCAAGTTTTTCAATCTTGTTGAAAAGATTAAAGCAACTGTTCAAACTTTTCCTTGAAAGAGGAGTGAAGTTATATCTAAATAATGTTTGATAGTTCAAAATGGAAATAAAGTTTTTAGGTCATATAATTTCCAAGGATGGTTGTAAACCATGCCTATAAAATATCAGTGCAATAAAAGGAATGAAACCACCTTTTAATGTCAAGCAAACAAGGAGATTTCTAGGAATATGTGTGTTTTACAGAAAACTCAAATGATGCTAAAGTTGATTTTCCCTTGACTAATCTCTGTAAAGATAGCACACTTTTTTGGCTAAAGATTGTTAGTCCAGCTTTGAACAGACGAAAGAAGCATTAATCACTGTTCCAGTACTCGTAATGATTTAGATGACGAAACTCTTTAAATTTATTACTGATGTTAGTTTAGATTTTGTAAGTGATATTTTGATGCAGAGACAAGATGATTAATTAAAACCTATTGAATATTTGTCTAAGAAACGGAAGGTAGATGAGTAGCACTACAGTACCACTGACAGAGAAGCACTTGCTACTTACTCAGCATGTCCTAGGTTCCTTCATTTTCTATGGGTGTTTTCCATTTACGATTCACACAGATCATCAGCTTTGGTATCTGTGTTCAAGAGAAAGACCAAGTCACCTAGAATAAGGCTATGGTTAACTGAGATACAGAATTACAGTTTCAAGGTAAAATATAGGCCAGGTAAAATTAATCATGTGGCAGATCAAATAAGTAGACCAGTCAGGGCAGTCTTTAATCAGTTTATGGGTGATTATCTTACTCTGAGTAAGGATGAGTTCAAAATGAAGCAGTTAGAAGAATCAAGGTTGGCTGAACTCTTAATATTTCGAGAGAGTGATAAGTTACCATGTAAGAGGTCCCCTATAACTTTGATTTATCAATTACTGATATATGAAGGATTGATGTATCTCTGTAAAGATATAGTTGATAACCCAATTCAGTTGAGATTAGTACATTCTAAGCATTTAACAAAATAAACGCAGCTTTGGTCATGAACAAGTTGCAGGTCGCATAGTTATGCGTAAAACAATTGATGTTATTGAAAACCTATTCTATGGGCCTTCATTGCGGTCTGATGTTACCAAATATGTAACTGAATGTGTCATGTGTCAAAAACATAAAATTAGTAGTTCTGTACAATAATCCAAAAAATTGCCTCTTGTAACTCGGCTTTTATAGCGACCGAATTGGTTCACCTGATGTGCTATCTGATGTAAATACTGTAATTATAGATATCTATTGAATGTTATCGATAATTTTAGCCGATGTGTTAAGTTCTATCCATTGCGAAGTAAGTCTACAGAAGAAGGAAGCAAAAACTTACCTGTCTATTTGAAAATCTTTTGATGTACCTATGACAATTAATCTTGATAATGGTGTTGAATTCATTTCCAACTAATTCAGACAATTAGGCCATGGATATACGATAAACACTAGTTAAATTACCCTGTATCATCCAAAAGGAAACAGTGTCAGTGAAAAAAAAAAGCAAAAAATCATGAAAACATTACTAAATGTAATGTGTAAAGGACATTCTTATCAATGGTCAAAGTAGGTAAAAGAAACAGCATGTGCTCAAACATTATGTATTTTTCTCTCTTAAAGCACCTAGAGCACCTAGACAAGGGACTAGTATGTTACCAACACTTAATGACGATGTAGAAGAGACTGCTATTACAAAGGTTCATAGTTTAATTCAGAAAACTCAAGTTTCGCACAATGGCCAATCAAAATAGGAAAACGAGAAAGTGGATAAAAATGCGTTTGTACAGGTTAGAAGTGATAATGTGATTCCTCCTACTACTAAGAAACTAAACCCCAGATGGTGTGGTCCCTATGTAGTAGGCAAAGTTTCTGGAGATGGTACTAAATATGATTTGAGAAACATGTTTGATCAAACCATATTGGACATGCTACAAACAAGGTAAAACCCTTTGTAGGACAAGAACAGTGGCTTTTAAAATGTGGGAAATGGATATAATTACTCCTGATATAGTGAATGAAAAGTAGCAATACTGTTCGTCTCTTTGGATTAATTGAAACTAGATCATTATAAATGTTTGTACTTTGTATACTTTATTGTAAATTTTCATATTTTCCTGTGATGAATATCTTTCCATTATGTTAATTTCCAGGTAAATTTTCTTGTATGTTGTATTCATAGAGTATGGGTCTAATAATGACAATGCTTGTTTTGTGTACAGTGAACTTATACTCAGTTGAGATTTACATGAAGAGTAACCCTGTCTAAAAGGTTTACAAAATCTGGTTGAGTTATTCAAATTAAATTACTGACATATTCGACATTTAAGAGATATTTTATCTTCAAAGGTTTTTCCTGCTTGCAGATATTGAGTGCATGAGCATGAATGATGATAAAAGAGATTGTGTGTAAGAAAAATAATCAAAAGTTATTATACCCCTAATGAACAGTGACTAGATCTTACTTAATTTTAGATAACTTACATAAGATTTTTAGGATGTGCACTAAGGAAATATATATATATATATATATATATATATATATATATATATATATATATATATATATATATATATATATATATATATGTGTGTGTGTGTTTTTGTGGCTGAAATGTAGTTTGCATTAAATATTTGTAAAACCTAAATTGGTTTTGGTAAATTTATAGTCTACATTAAATATTGTGGTTAGGGAATCAGTTGTCCTTGATAAATGAAAACCTATATTGTTTTTGGTAAATTTATAGCCTACTGTGACGGCGCCGAGTAAGGTTGTGAACTCAAAGGCAGGCTGGAAACGACCTCAAGGCAACAGGATACAAGTTCACAAGACAGACAATATTACAGAGGAAAAACCAGACATGAATTTTCATGTTCGTTTTAGTGCGAGGGAAGAGCGAAGATACAAGCATAATATATACAAAAGGAATTATGTACAATTGTGTGAAACACGGTTGGTACATGGCTCCCCCCCTAAAAATGACATACTGTACATGTTAAATAGGGCGCCCTGATCTAGAGAGGCGAACTGTAGGCGGGTCATCTGGCAGAAGATAAGCAGGTTTTAGACGATCAATGGAGACCCAGTCTTCTTTGCCAAGAATGTTTAGGAGGAATGCTTTCGGACTGCGTCGGATCACAAGGGAAGGGCCCGTGTAAGGGGGCGTTAGTAGCTTGCTGGTGTTGTTGCGCAGGAAGACGTGCGTTGCAGAGTGCAAGTCCGTTGGTATGTGATGCTTCGCTGGGGGCTTGTAAGTCTGGCGGCACGGAGTAAATTTTCCCACGACGTGACGTATGCGCTGGAGATCGCCGGAGGAGGTTGTAGAAGGAAAAAATTTGGCAGGGACGACCAACGGGTCGCCATACACCATTTCAGCTGCCGAGACGTCAAGGGCGTCTTTAGGAGTGGTCCTTAGTCCCAGGAGGACCCAGAGAAAATGAGTAAACCAGTTGCAATCCTTGCAGCGGGACATCAAAGCTGCTTTGAGGGTGCGATGAAAACGTTCAACCATTCCATTGGCAGCGGGGTTGTAGGCCGTTGTCTGATGTAGGATGATGCCCAGGAGATTCGCTAATGACGTCCACAATTGAAAGGTGAAAGTGGTTCCTCTGTCAGAAGTAATATGCTCAGGGATACCGAATCTTGAAATCCATCCAGAGAGTAAGGCAGATGTACATGAGGCGGACGTTGCAGTTTCCATGGGGAATGGCTTCAGGCCAACGAGTGGAGCAGTCGATGACGGTAAACAGGTAACGATGTCCTTGTGATGTGGGTAGGGGGCCTACAACGTCGACGTGAATGTGTGCGAAACGACGCTGAGGTTGAGGAAAGGTGCCCACTCCTGAATCCGTGTGTCGATGTACTTTGGAAGTTTGGCAAGAAGTACAGGCGTGGACCCAATCCTTAGCATCCTTAGAAATGCCGTGCCAAATGAACTTTGCCTTCCTTCAGCAGCTGTGCAGTAGAACGGCACGAGGGATGTGAAAGGCCGTGGATGAAATCAAACACCTGTTGGCGCATGGGAGCAGGAATCCAAGGTCGCGGTCTACCAGTACTGACGTCACAGAGGAGGGTGTTGTTGGAGTCTTCGAGGGGAAAATCTTCCCAACGGAGGGACGTGCAGGATGTCCTACAAGCTTGATACTCTGGATCCTGTCGTTGGGCTTCAGCCAGGGCGTTGTAATCCAATCCCAGTTGAACGGCAGCCAACGTGTTTCTTGACAGGGCATCGGCAACGGGATTCATTTTCCCAGGGACGTATTGGAAGGTGCAATTGTATTCAGCCACGGCGGAGAGATGTCGGCGTTGACGGGCGGACCAGGCGTCAGACTGTCGAGTGAAGGCGTGCACCAGAGGCAAGTGGTCTGTGCGAATGACGAAGGGCGTACCTTCTAAGAAATGGCGAAAGTGACGGACAGCCAAGTGCACCGCCAGCAATTCTCGATCGAAGGTAGAATAACCCGATTCTGCCTTGGACAGTTTTCTGCTGAAGAAGGCCAATGGGCGGGGCAAGCCTTTGACCACCTGCTCAAGTACTGCACCAATAGCGACGTCGCTGGCATTGGTGGAGAGAAGGAGAGGGGCATGTGGGATAGGAAAAGTGAGAGCCGCAGCAGTTGATAGGGCCTTCTTTGCATTGCAGAAGGCTGCTTCTTCAAGGGGACCCCACTTCAGGTCTTTTGGCTTGCCCTTGAGGGAGGCGTAGAGGGGAGCAAGAGTGGCGGCAATGGCTGGCAGAAAACGGTGATAATAGTTGATGATGCCCAAGAGTTCCTGCGCGGGAAAATTCTGAACGGCTGCTACCTTCTCAGGGAGGGGATGGACTCCTTCAGGAGTGATACGGTGCCCTAAGAACGACACTTCGTTGGCGCCAAAGGTACACTTGTCGTACCGGACTACAAGGCCGTTTTGTTGCAGGCGGTCGAGCACGATGCGCAGGTGACGGGGGTGTTCCTCTTTTGAGGAGGAGAACACAAGTATGTCGTCCACATAACATACACAGAAAGGGAGGTCCCCTAAGATGCAATCCATGAGACGTTGAAACATTGCCCCAGCATTACGAAGGCCAAAACAGGAGTAATTGAAGGTATATGTGCCAAACGGAGTGGTGATGGCGGTCTTGGGGATGTCTTCTGGGTTCATAGGCACCTGATAATACCCCTTCAGGAGGTCGACGCGTAGAGAAAACCTTCGCTTTGTGCATGGAGGTTACATCGGCAATGTTTTGGAGGGGGTAGTGATCCGGTTCTGTTTGCATGTTCAGGCGCCTGTAATTCCCGCACAGACGGAGGGAGCCGTCTTTCTTCAGAACGATGTGTAAGGGTGACGACCATGGGCTGGAAGCCTTTTGGCAAAGGCCCATTTTCTCCATTTCGGCGAAGGTCTGTTTGGCGGCTGCCAATCGTTCCGGTGCCAGACGTCTGAATTTTGCGAAGACTGGGGGTCCCGTCGTCTTGATATGGTGATAAATACCGTGCTTGGCAGGAACCGTGGGCGTTTGGCGAAGTTCTGGACGGAAAACTTCCGGGTACGACGTGAGGAGGTGGGCGTAGGCATCCGTGGGTGCGCTGATGTGGAGAGCGAGGTTAGAGGGGGCGGGTTGAAGAGGTGTCGACAAGTACGAGTCTGCGTTGACCAATCGTCGGTGGGCGACATCGACCAGAAGGTGGAAATGAGAGAGGAAATCCGCACCGAGGATTGGTATTGTGACGTCAGCAACTAGAAACTTCCAATTGAATTTACCGTTTCCGAACGATAATGTGAGGTTTTCGTAACCGTTGGTGGGTATCGCAGATCCGTTGGCAGCTACCAAGCGGACGTCGGCAGATGTAGACAGACTACGTTGTGCCTTGAAGAGTTTCCTTGGCAAAAGAAAATGACAAGCACCCGTGTCTACCAAAAATCGCACGCCCGTTCCTGCATCCTGTAAAAAGAAAAGATTAGAAACATGGGAGGCCACCGCCACAAGCGATGGCCTACTTACACGTTTTTTGGCCACTGACAATCTTTGGCACATTTCTTCGCGGTTGCCCCGAATCTGAAGTGGTAGTAGCAAAACTGCGGCGGATGGGAGGTAGTAAGTGGCTGTAGAAGTCGTTCGTTGGGGCGCGAGCGATTGTTGGGTGGTGGGTGGCTTTGTCGCTGCTTCGGCACGTCACGGGGCAGGCGTGTATGTCCTACGACATTCATGTCAGCTTCGGTTGACGTTGAATAGGCATCCTCGTCGTCAGGGGTGGAGGCGTTGATGGAGGTCTTGAAGTGGCTGTCCATAAGGGCGTCGGCTTTGGTCATCAAGTCCTTTATGGGTAAGCTATCGACATCGGGTATGGCAGAGCGTACAGGTTCGGGTAAACGGCGTATCCAAAGTGCACGAAGTAGGTTCACCTCACGAGGAGAGCCGTCTGCGGCAGGTTGAAGGCGAGTGATACTGGTCATTTCCCTGAGGGCAAGCGAAGCCCTTTGGTCCCCCAACGGTTGTTGCAAGAGCTGAAAAAGCTTTGCTATACGGGCGGCTGGCGACGGCGAGTACTGCTGTAGAAGGTATGTTTTAAGGGCGTCATACGCTATTGGGGTGTCTCCTTGTTCACAAAGCCAGTCGGATATTTCTGGGAAGGTGTCCTTGGGTATCGCCGCGAGAACATAATCCGCTTTGGTGGTTGAGCGAGTCACGCCCCTGATACGGAAGTGGACTTCTGCGCGTTGAAACCAAGCAAACGCCTCTGCGGTGGCGAACGGTGAAAGTTTCAATGGGGCGGCCGCAACGCCAACTGCTGTAGTAGAGTCCGTCTCCGTCATAGTACCAACAATGGAGGGGCGAGGGAGGTGGGGGTGGAAGGCAGTGGGAGCGAGTCGACTTCCGGGGTCACCAATGTGACGGCGCCGAGTAAGGTTGTGAACTCAAAGGCAGGTTGGAAACGACTGAGTTATATTATTGTAGAACATTCTCCTTATATACAAAACCTCAAGGCAACAGGACATAACAAGTTCACAAGACTGACAATATTACAGAGGAAAAACCAGACATGAATTTTCATGTTCGTTTTAGTGTGAGGGAAGAGCGAAGATACAAGCATAATATATACAAAAGGAATTATGTACAATTATGTGAAACAAGGTTGGTACACTACCCTAAGTATTGTGATAAGTAATCAGTTGTCCTTGATGAATGAAAACCAATTTCTGCTGAGGTAAAATGGTGTAATGGAGGAAATCCTTTATTCAACTAAATGGCAATGTCCTTTATGGTAAGTGGACTGGTAAAACGAATTAGATTTTACGTTATCGCGATGTTAAGTTAACCCATTCGAAGATAAAATTGTCTTTAATCAAGTATGCGCATATTAAGCGCGTAAAATGGATGGAAACAAGGGCGTAGTTGTATCTAAAATAAATTTTTAGTACGTACTTACATAAATGTAAACAAAGTGCATAGTTTTGTAAGCTCAATTTGCACTGTTCGAGAAGTGTTGGATCTCTCGAGAGGGAAATAGAATGCCGCTACTCATGTTATTTGAAAGGCTAATTTCTCCCGTGTAAAAGAAATGCACTAGACTTAGTTTACATTGCTCATGTTTTCATGATTTTGTTTACATTGTTCATGTTGTCATGACTTAGTCTACATTGCTCGTGTTTCCATGACTTCGTTTACATTGTTCATGTTGTCAGTTTACATTGCTCATGTTTTCATGACTTCGTTTACATTGTTCATGTTGTCAATTTACATTGCTCATGTTTTCATGACTTCGTTTACATTGTTCATGTTGTCATGACTTTGTTTACATTGCTCGTGTTTTCATGACTTCGCTTACATTGTTCATGTTGTCAGTTAACATTGCTCATGTTTTCATGAATTCGTTTAAATTGTTCATGTTGTTATGACTTAGTTTACATTGCTCATGTTTTCATGACTTCGTTTACATTGTTCATGTTGTTATGACTTAGTTTACATTGCTCATGTTTTCATGACTTCGTTTACAATGTTCATGTTGTCATGACTTAGTTTACATTGCTCATGTTTTCATGACATCCTTTACATTGCTCGTTGTCGTAACAAATACTCGTGTTCATTTACCATTTACTATTATAGTAATGCTACATAAATTTTACCATGATGAGCTTGCATGTGGTTGCAATTGGGCCACCAACTGTTGACTAAGTCGTGTGATGTTCTTCCATAATTTTACCAAAATGTTGATTCCCGAGTTAAAAGACCAGAAATGTTAGAACTACCTGTGCAGTGTAGCCGATAGGTTACGTATAGCTTAGGTTAAGAATTGCATTTTGCTCAAGATCTCTGTCCGGAATTAAACTTGTGCATTACAGTTCACCAGTCTAGGTGTATATGTACACGTCAGGGAGTATGCATACCAGTTTGAGACTACTTACTAGTACATTCCAGGTTGTGAAGTTTGTTTATGTACCATTATGGAAGGAATCCATAAGGACAGAGTTACTCTCACAATGTACCCACCTATTGTTTAAGAATTAAAAAAGAAAACAAATGTGGAAATCGACTTTTCCCTCGACCTAAACAGCAAAGTGAAGATTGGTCAGTCACCGATGTCAAATATTAGTTTGCAGCTAAGACTATGCCAAAAATAATAACCCAGGCCTATGAGTTTACTTGTATTAACCTATTCTAAGGATTGAGTTGTTATCTATAGGCTAGTCTTGAGTTAGTTAATAGTTCTAAAGTGAATGGTACCCTCCGAATGTAATTCAGGATAATTGGCATAGTAGACAGAAGTAATACCATTTTGATATATATGCGTGCGCATGCATACATACACACACACAAACACACCTGCTCTAAACACATGAAAAACATTTTTTTTGTTTATATTTACGTCATTTCTATCTAGTTTTGTGGTAAAACTCAGAATTTGAAATTCTTTATTCTTAAGAAGTGTTTAGACCGTTTGTGAGTGACATTTTTCAGCACAGAGAAGGTTGATTTTCTGCAGAACTGGAAAAGGATGTCTTTTTATTTATTTTTTTTTTACAGATTTGGTTATTTTTATTCAAATACTCCTTATAAAAAACGGAATATCGGAGAATAGATTGTTGGATTTAAATAAAACATAATTTGGTACATTGTTAAATATCCAAATGTCAGGTCTTGAAGCGTGACTTTTTATCACGTCAAACATTTTCCCAACTAAATGATGGCCTTTTGAAACCAGAATTTTACATCATATCTTGATTCTTTATTCAAGTGCATACCCTCAAACATGCGGCTGAAAAAAAAATGGTGTCAGCTATTCTAGGTACGGTAATTTACTAATTTCATATTAAAATCAACAATGTTGGTACAGATATTATTATGTATTCATATTGTTAGGACAAAGTCCTCAGAAGGATATTGGGAGTTAAATGGCATGACAGGATTGGAAACCAAACTATAAGAGATTACTCGAGTGACACATGTGGAGATCACCTACGGGCCAACCAAGGGAAAGGCCCGTGCCAACAACAAGTGTTGGCTTTAATACCCCAACAACAACAACAACAACACATGTGGATGAGATCGTGATGGGGAATAGATGGAGATGGTTTGGGCATGCTCTCCGCACTCCCAAAGACCGTTTAGGTCACCAAACGTTGGAAGAGTTGGAAGACTCAGGCCTACATGGCTGAGGACTATGAAGAGTGAAGTAGATAATGATGAATGGGGAAGTAATGAATTAAAAGCTCAAGATAGAGACGACAGGTTAAATCTAACCGAGGCCTTTTGCGTCAACAGGCGTAGGAGGAGATGATGATTGTCAGGAGCCAGGTGAAGGGGTACTGTTTTACCATTGTCTAGAAATAACCTCCTTTTACCTCTTAGTCATGTTCTACATACACTTACAGCTGTTCCGTTGGACGAGGCTCGAAGAGATGGGAATTGAAATCTCATCAAATCTATTCATACAAACAGCTTAAGGTGATTTGCTTACAGATTTGCATACACAGGCAGATCTTGTTGAAATCCCTGCTGAAACAGGGATCTATTAGACGTGAAACAATTGAATGGAAAGACAATTGTTTCGCAACTGTTCAAGTCTTGTTTACCAGGAAGGTTTCAGCAAATATTTCTTATATATATTGATATAAGTCAATATCTGATTTTGAGTGGAATGGTTACGAGTAATATTTAATAAATGTGATTAAGAGGTTTAGATGGTGAATCGTTTTATGATAGCAGGATGAACTGGCTAGGATTCAACAATTTTCTCTCTCTCTCTCTCTCTCTCTCTCTCTCTCTCTCTCTCTCTCTCTCTCTCTCTCTCTCTCTCTCTCTCTCTCTCTCTCTCTCTCTTAGTTCTTATATGCATTGATTATTTAAATATATCTCTCGCTCTCTTTTTACATTCTTCATAATTCATTGTTTATGGAGCGAGAGATGCATATACGTACGTACACTACGATAAGGAAACTACGTATAAACCAGTGTTTTTTTTTTTTTTTTTTTTTTTTAAACAAGCATTTCCAACAGCGTCTTACCTTAAAGAATTTCAAAATATCTTCTAATGAGCAAAGTAGTGCTTTAGTAACAGAGGATATGCAACAGAATTGTTTGTTTTGGGGATAATAGGCAAACGAAAGTAAGTTACTACTTACTACAGTAAATTACTTGAAATGAACAATCCACGGAAATTCCCACTATAAAGAATGGCTGGTATCAATTGCTATTGCAGCTATGCTACCAGATAATCTAAAAGATTCTGATTATGGTGGTAATTCGGGCTTATAATTTTGTTATAAGCATCATTTTAAGTTTGGCAGGTATGTGTAATCAAATGACTATAATGAACGTCTTTTAGGTCTTCAAAACTGATTTTGTCATAGATAATGATTTGTATTTTCTAACGTTTCATAGTAGCAATGATTTTGATATGAATAATTAATAAACACTTGATAAGGCTGCTATTCAAATTTCGTTTTGAAATGTAAAGACCAAAAAAAATGCTCATGAAAGAGTACGGTCTGTCAACATAATCGTAAAATGAAGAAGAAATATCTATAACAATACGTGGTAAATGGGTCTTGAAACCTAACGTCAAAAATAATTAGAGCAAAGTTGATGGTCTGAACGTATTTTCATAAAGGAAATTTTCATGTATTAATCAATATGTACCCATCTAGAGAGAGAGAGAGAGAGAGAGAGAGAGAGAGAGAGAGAGAGAGAGAGAGAGAGAGAGAGAGAGAGATGAGAATTTTGATTTCTACTATGAGTGCCTTTTTCAAACCCGATATTTACAAGTTGCTCCAAAATTTGAAATGCTAATATTTTGTAAGTCTTCCGGATTTGATAAAATTGTATCTCTTTCATAAGGTTTCATATATTTTAACAATGTTTTTCTAAGTTTTCACTTCTAGCAGATTTTGTTTACTACTAAAACTGTATTTTGCGATCCTTGTTTGTTTCAGCCAGTAACTTTGGTTTTAATTTCTTTAGGGTCTAAGGTATAGTTTTTCATACTACTGTGGGTGGAAGAACTAGATGAGGTGAGATTCTCTTTCTGGTTCAATTATTTTTACTTATAGTTGTTGATATCTGGCTCGTCTCCATCATTATTAGGATATAGTTATCGTGGTTAGATTATCCACCTTCCCTTTAAATGCCCAGTGTTGGAAACCGACTTTTACTGCTACAAAACTTTATACATTTTAAGGTATGTGTCAGAAATCCTAGACTGGATTGGGCTTTGGAAGTTTTCACATCATATTACAGTCAAACCAATGTTGATTTAAGCTTAATTACCGTGCCTTTTCATTGGAATGTATTAAAATACTTTGTTTACCAGTACGCCATGGGTACTGTTTACACACCTGTAATACATTGTTCCATTATTTTTTCTATCTAGAGGGAAAAGATGATAAAATTATCGTTAATGACTTGAGGTGGTTTAGATACTTTATGTTCAGGGCAGTAGAAGTTATTGATGAATATATCGGATATATTAATAAGGACACAAGTTTCATTTGCATTTACAACAACGCATGTTACGTCACAGTTCCTTATTCATTTGGATTCTAGTAGAAGATTTCCCGGTATATATTTTAGTGACTGTGCCTTTACGATTTAATATTTCATTTGTACTAACATTTGTAGAAATAAATAATTCAACTAAGCTCGTCTAGCGTTTGAGACCTAGTGCACTTTGATTTGACGGTAAATGAAATTTGCATGAAAAGGGGAATCTTTACCAGGAGAAAGTTTTAGATTGAGTATTTGAGCCGTTGACTTTATTTCCATCGTTGTTTTTTAGCTTGGCAATATTTTTGCTTATGGTCATTATTTGAGGTGTTTGTTAGTTTTGCACTAGATTCTTCCAGTTGCTTTATGTTTTTCTCTATTCTGTTGAAGTTGCTGGTGGAATTTGAGCTAGGCTCTTAATGTCTGTTTTATTTTATATTTTTCATGGTTTAAGTTTCTGGCGACGTTTTTTTTTTTTTTTTCTTTTTGAACCAAGATATGTCTACCGCAGGTTCTAGAGCTTTCAAATATGCAACCCCAAGGCTATACAATAAGCTCCAAATGGATATCAGAAAGACTGAAAGAAATTAGGCTTTTAAAGAGGAAACTGAAGACTTTCTTGTTTTCCAAGTGCTTTGATAATGTATATTTGACAATGAACGAGCAATATGCAACGGGAAATGCTGAATGTCTTATAATGTATACGATAAAACTAATTACTAAAGGTTCTGTATAGAGTGGGATTCTCTTGCAGTACTGGACCAGAAAAACAGCTGGTAAATTAAAGTAAAAGTAAAGGGAGTTTTGAGTAAGCTTCCAGGGATGCCAGAGTAGCTTCTCAAACTTTAAGTTTTGGATTATTTTTTAACTACTAGTTACGGCTATGGCCAGGATCTCTAATTTTTTTTTTTCCTTTTTGCTAGGCTAATTACAGTACTTGTTGTTTTGGCTAGAATTAGTGAACGGTTAGTGTCTTGGGTGAGTTTCCTTAGGTTGCTATGCAACTGCGTACGCCCTTGATATACAATAACTTAAGCTATTGGTACTAGGGGTCAGATTGTTGCTTATAAGAATCTTGGCTATCCATTTAAAGGTTCCTAGAGATATTCTTGTCCACGAACCCACTCTTTTCTAGACTTTGTTTACTTCGTTTATTTTTAAGGGTGTGGTTTATAATATCAAGGAAACCTGGTGAAGTAGAGTGTAATTTATTTAGAATCATCAGCTTAATGAGTCAAATCGTAAAATTTATACTGAAATCAATTTCAAACAGAATAAAATAAAAAGTTAAAACTATAAATTACTGAAGAACAGTACGATTTTTTAAGGGTCAAGCTACTAGAAGTGTTATTTTTATCTAAAAAATAACAAAGATCTATTTGAAGTGTAAAAATATGTTTTTGGGCTCAGGCCATATCGTCCTGATGGAAGTTCCTATTAGGTAGCTTTCTAGGGTATATTTGACTACAGTGATATTTTACCTTAAGGTATCCAGAATTCTAACTCCTGGAGCGAATATCCCTAAATAATCTCTCAGGGATATCGCATAATATCAGAGGACGTATTCTTGACACATCACATAGCTATCTTCACCCCGAACAGTAATAACGCTTCGAGGGGGTATAGTGACAAGAATCTGAAACGAGAATAAAAAGAGAGCCGCTCATAAGGCATCTCTCCTATTCAGTTTCCAGTGTGTATCTGATGAAGGCGGTAGCGCTCTCTTTATTCCTTTTCGTGTAGCTCTTCTACTCTGTGTTTTCCCTTGTGTTCTCTCGTTATTTCGGATTTAATTCAACATTTTGATGACTTCTCCGGCCTCTTCTGCTTCTAGGAAGTTGAATATTATCTTTACTATGTATAAATGTAAGCTCTTGTCGTTTTGAATTAAATCAAAAGTGATTTTAATGTAAACAAGAGCTGTTGCCTACCGGAGGCATCTTGGATGCTATCGCTCGCTCT
This sequence comes from Palaemon carinicauda, assembly GCF_036898095.1. NCBI lineage: Eukaryota > Metazoa > Arthropoda > Malacostraca > Decapoda > Palaemonidae > Palaemon > Palaemon carinicauda. The sequence goes on along the minus strand of NC_090735.1, from coordinate 34,199,609 downwards.
TATGGGTTCATTTAGTTAGCTGGAGCGACGTTCCCGGTTTGTTACTCTTTAATAATTTAGCTATTTAGCTCCGCTAGGAATGCTTATATTATACCGTCAGTTTTTAGCTCGGTGATTTCGACACGGGTCGAGGTACCGACCTTGCCCTTCATGAGGCTTCGTAGCCTAGACGTCTGGCACTAGTACTTTCATGCATGATATAAGTTTTTCCGAATGTGTTAGTATTGAAGCTTTAGGCAAATATTTTATACATGTAAGATATTGTTGAATGTTTTTTCCAATATTGTATAAGAGAGATTTTCAGTGATTTAGGTAATCGATTCTCATCTTACCTAGTCCAGTATTCTAGGTACAGTAGTATACTTTCGCACATCCCCGATTGTTCTTTTCTCCTCCGGAGGCTAAGTTCAATCCCTCTCTCCCTCTGTAAGCCTTAGGCCTAATCCTAGTGGTTCTATCTGTATAATAATTCAGGTATAACTATTTTAGGATATGTCTGTCCTGACCTGATAACCAGAGTGACTGTTTTTTTGGGTTAGGGCAGAACATCAGAGTTTCTAGTCTGTGGTCTGCTTCTTCCTAGCATAGAGAAAGATTCTCCTTTGCTAGGTTAAGAGGGACACAGGAAGCTTTGCTTCCCTAGTCCATGTTGGAAGGATTCTGTAAGAGATGATTCCTTCCTCTAGTGGCCTCGCAGACTGTCCTGTGTTGTTTTTCTCGGGCTGGAGAATGAGTTTTCTCTGTTGCCCGGCGAAATAACTTCACCTAACTTTGTTCTGGTTGGGAGGAGGTTAGCAAGTATTGCCAGTCTTCCTCACTAATAGACAACTCTTGGTTAGGATGAGCTTCCCTAACGGCTGGGTGTGTCTCCTGCTAGAACGAAGTCTATAGGACCCTTATCCCTTCCTCACGTCTCTTTTTTTTATTTTCTTTTGGCCACAGTCCTACTTCCGTACCTAGTATAGGTTAGGATGGAGGACAGGCTCAGCTCTCTGCCGGCTGGCACTACGTGTCGGCCGGCAGATACCCTTTATTCTTTCCAGAGTGAACCCCAGACCTCCCTTGGTCTCCCTTCCATGTCTGCCGGTAGAGCCCGACAGGCTATGGATTCTTTGGAAGCCTGAATGCTACATTCTCCCCTTCCATAAGTTCACTCTTTCTGGATGGAAGGTCGTGCGGCAATGCCGCCTTATAACCTTGCATCCATACTGTTTCTCTGACTATTGTGTTGCACCCCTAACCCGGCTGCCGGCTTAACAGCCGACAGCCGGGCAGGTGGAGGTTCTCTGGTTCTTGGCTAAAGTCAAAGACTATATACTGAAGGAAGATAGGAAGGCTCAGGCTTTTAACACACAAATGAGTGTGCTATGAAAAGATGCCAGATACTCCCATGCGAAACGAATGGCTCCATCTGTTGAGCGAGCAACCAAACATTCAGAGCGGTAATGCTTACGGGTATATAGGATGGAATTCGATTGTAAATTTTGCGACATATTTGTTCATAATTTGCATTACTATGTCAGTATTTTTTACTCATATATTCATGATATTCTTAAAATTTAGGTAACTAAATTGCAAATTATGTTTCTCAGTCTATTTTTCAGAAATTCAATAGCTATATCTCTTATGATTTAGTTAATTTTCTTGCATATTAAAGTATTGTACAGTATATTACAACCATTTTAAAATGTTCTATACAATACCACATTCGAATAAATTTAAACATACTGTATATCTGATTTGTTAAACTTAGCCACAAATGCTTATGTGTTGGCATACATTTAATTACAGTTTGTAGGCCACTGTAAGATGGAGAGATATTAGGTGTATAAAAACACAATTGTATTTTATTTTTTGTTTAAATGGAAAAGCATGATGCACTCATGTATAGTTTAGTATTATAAACTAATAAATGTATAAATGTACAATCAGAAGGATCAAAATAACACAAAATTGTATCACACACAAAAATAATCAAAAGGGGGTTGGAAATAGAGATAAGGTAGCATACAAGCCAACAAAAAAATTAAAAACAAAAGAGATTTACTCTGGATGCCTTGCCTTAATCTTACATCCAATATCAGTGGGGCTTACTCATTAGCAGCACATACTGCATGTATTATACTGTTTGGACTCACCGTTCTTTGTCCTTAGGGAACATGTGAAATACCAAATGAGGATTGGTTTCTTTTTGTTTATGGCACACAACACACTTGTGTGACTTCTTTACTGTCGGCGCCATGATTTCGTTTGAGTCAACTGTCAAATTCTGAATATAAACAAACAGACGACAAACGATGTATACCTACAACGCCATCTGAAATCGGAGCAACCAACTATTGTGTTCACTTTGGAGTTGCCAACTAGCGTATTAACATTCTATTTTGAGCCTTCCTATCTTCCTTCAGTATATAGTCTTTGGCTAAAGTCTGCGGGCATGGGTTTTATTACCTTTGCCTGCCGGCAGTGAAAATACAGCCCGAATCTGCTAGCCACTACGATTAGCGGCCGGCAGCCGGGTATTAGTGTTTTCAGCCGTTGGCTGGCAATGATTGCCGGCCGGCACACAGTTGCGAATCAGTGGGCTGCCGCCTATTAGTTAAAGATAGTATATCTTTGAACTATACAGGGGTAGATGCCGGCCGGCACGTACCGGCGCGTGCTAGCCGGCACAACAGCATGCGATGTACAGTAGTTGCTGTATTCGTAGTGTAGTACATACTGCAATAGCAGAAACTGCTGTACAGAGCTTGTGATAACACTAAAGTTCTTCATCATACATAATGTTATCTTGTACAGCCTTTTGTTGAGACCGAAAAATATATAGAAAATAAGTTCTTTCTGTATTCTTTCCATCCCGTATATTAAAACTTTATCTCAAGGGTGAACTACACCTTAAATTTCCGTTTAGGAAATTACGTGAGGTATTCTAGAATAGAATTACCTTTAGTTTTAATATCTTGGGAGGTTTCATCAATTGATTGGACAGGAAATACAAGTATGTGTCTTTCCTTCTTTCTTTTATAGCTTTTCTATTTAAGCTAAACGTCCCAATATAAGTGAAAGCCTTCACTTGATACTCATGGATTTTTCTTCTCTTCACAGGAGGACCATCCGAAGTGCGGGAGTGTGTTCTGTAATGTCCGCAGTAAGAACTTCTGTGGACATCAATATTGCAGGAGGCATGCAGCATGCGCAGCCTCCAGAGGTGATCTCTGCTATTGGGACCATCAGGTTTGTACAGTTTGTTCTAACCTGTTTACCGAGGCTTTTGACAACCCTAAGTCAACGGAGTCAAGGGATGCTGCCAGGGAAACGTTACGATCCTGGGTGAGGGGTTTTTAGAAAAACACCTCAGGTCCGTACCTTCCAAATGAGAAGATGAGGGCCTACCTTTCTTCAACCTCCTTCCCCATCAGTAACTATCCACACAGACGCTTCAAAGGAAGGCTGGGGAGGCCACTCTCATCAGATGAGAGTCCAAGGAGCTTGGTCCAAAAGGTGGAGATACCAATTTACCAGAATCCGGTAGATTCTGAAGTCTCAGCCGCCCTTCAAGACATCCAATTGGACGATAGGATGTTGGAGGTGTCGGATTCTACTGAGAAGGACCTCCTAGGAGAAGGTCAGGAGGAGGAGCTGTTCCAGGCTCCTCAAGTAGAAGAGCAAGAAATCGACGAAGTGTTTGTTACGTCGGTTCAGGACCCAGAACCTGTTCCTTCTACATCGTCTGCTATCCCAGATGAACTGGGAAGGACTCTTTCTTCCATTGTTGAGATGATCCAACAAATTCAAAGGAAGAATGATGAGAAGGAAGCTGCAGTGAAACTGGAGATACGTAGACTTGCAGCATCACGTGGGCCCCAGAAGCGGCTCAGCGTGAAGGATCTTCCTTTGTGCTCGGATACCAATCCTTGGAGGTATGCCGAACACATGCTAATGACAACCGGGAAGATGGTGATCTCAGAAAAGTTGGGAGCAATTCCCCTGGAAGAAGTGGAATTTTGGTCCAACAAAGATTCTTATCCGGACTGCTATGTCCGTCTTAGGAAGGAGCCAGCCTTAAAGGAGGAGACGGAGCCGAAGGAGGTCATAGTTTTTTACCATAGTAAAGCTCAGACGTTACTAGAGAGCTCGATGAAAGAGAGGGGCTTCACTAACTCAAAGGTGCCTGCCTTGAGTAAGAAGCTTCCCTCCTTTGTGGCCTTTTCCTTCTTGGAAAAGGGATATAAGGCTGCCTTAAAAGCGGTGGAGGCAGGGAAACCATGCCCCTCCTTGGAGGAGTGCAAGCCGTTATCTCTGACCTTGCCCTTGGACCAAGAAGACTGGAAGGACGTACACCTTACCTTCTTAGTCGGGAAGCTGGAAGCTGATATTGCTGAACGCCAGTTCGGTGAGGCGCTTCCAAAACTGTCGGAGGTTCTCTTGCGTAGAGAGCAAGAGACAAAGGAAAGACTTGCGGCATCGATGTCGTTGCAAATGACACTAGAAACGATGGCAAGTGACCCCAAGAACCAGGACATGTTCATGGTTGGGGCCAAAACACATCTGGCCACAGTTACGAAGGATTTCTATAGCTTTATTAAAGCTAGGAGAGCCTGTAGAGAGTTCGTGTTCGCCTCGAGTGCGGTGAGGCACGAACCGAGGAAACTAATCCCCTCTCGTATTTGGGGTAAAGACCTCTTTCCCAATGAAGTGGTTAAAGAGGTAGTAGACAAAGCCGCCACAGAGAATAGGAAACTTCTCAAAAAGTGGGGCCTAGATCTTGAGAGAAAGTCTTCTCCGGATGAGGGTCCCCAACCCAAGAGGAAGACAAAAAGGCCTAGGCCATCCTCTCGGCCGGCTAAACCCTACCGACAGTAACATCAACAACAACTTCCTGTGACCGCGGTGCCTCAGATAGTGGCACAACCTCCAACCACGTACCAGCTGGTACCTCAACAAACGGTGACACAGTCGCCAGTTCATAACCCAGCCTCCGAAAGGCAGACTTCTTCCTTTCATTCGAGAGCTAGATGAACAGCCAAAGGTTCTTCTAGACGCCCTTCAAGAGGAAGGGGATCCAGGGGAGGACGCGGTCAAGGAGGCAAGGCCTCAGGTCCACAACAGCAGAAGTAGATACTTCCAGTAGGAGGGAGACTACAGCATTTTAGGGATCGCTGGACCTTCGATCCCTGGGCCCAAAGCCTGAATAAGAATGGACTAGGTTGGAGCCGGCGCAGTCCTCCACCTCAATTTCCTCAATTCTTCCAACACTCGACCTCCGCTTTGGAAGAATATGTCCGAGAGCTCTTAGACAAAAGAGTAATCCGGAAGGTTAAGTCCATCAAATAGGAAGGCTGTTTTGTGTTCCAAAGAAGGACTCGGAAAAACTTAGAGTCATTCTAGACTTCTTGCCACTCAACAAGTTCATAGTGAACTACAAGGTCAGAATGCTCACACTTCACCACATAAGGACCCTACTGCCCAAAAAGGGCATATGCTGTGTCTATAGATTTGTTTGACGCTTATTGGCACATTCCAATTAATCGTCACCTCTCCCTCTATCTAGGCTTCAAGTTACATTGATAACTTTACGCCTTCAGAACCATGCCTTTCGGGCTAAACATAGCCCCAAGGATTTTCACGAAGCTCGCGAACGCAGCCGTCCATCAATTACGCCTAAAGGGGGTCCAAGTAGTAGCCTACTTGGACGACTGGCTGGTGTGGGCAGCATCCAGGACAGAATGCATGCAAGCTTCTAAGATAGTGATCCAGTTCCTGGAACATCTGGGATTCAAGATCAACATCAAAAAGTCTCTTCTTTCTCCAGCTCGAAAATTTCAGTGGTTGGGAATCCACTGGAATTTGGAGTCACATCAGCTTTCCATTCCTAGTAAGAAGAGGGAAGAAATAGCAGGATCTGTCAAGAGACTATTGAAATCCAAACGGATATCAAGACGCAAACAGGAGAGAGTGCTGGGCTCTCTACAGTTTACTTCGATAACAGATCCAGTGCTAAGAGCACAGCTTAAGGATGCAACAGGAGTCTGGAGAAAATACGCATCAAACGCGTGAAGAGATCTAATAAGACCACTACCGACTCGACTGCGAACGCTTCTTAAGCCGCGGTCCAATGCCAAGCAATTGAAGAAATCTATATTTCTTCAACCTCCTTCCCCATCAGTAACTATCCACACAGACGCTTCAAAGGAAGGCTGGGGAGGCCACTCTCATCAGATGAGAGTCCAAGGAGCTTGGTCCAATCTTTTCAAGTCATTTCACATCAACTTTCTAGAAGCCATGGCAGTACTTCTGACACTGAAGAAAGTTTCTCCTCGCCACTCGATCCACATAAGACTGGTTCTAGACGGCGAGGTGGTAGTGAGATGCCTGAATCGACAAGGGTCGAGGTCACCTCATATCAACCAAGTGATGTTGGCCATATTCCGTTTGGCGGTAAGGAAGAAATGGCACCTGTCAGCAGTTCACATTCAAGGGTTCCGTAAAGTGACAGCGGACGCTCTATCTAGGTTTACACCTATAGAGTCAGAATGGTCCCTTGAGGCAGGATCGTTCTCCTTCATCTCGAGTCAAGTCTCAGAGTGGCAGATAGACCTCTTTGCGACGAAAGACAACAAGAAAATAGTTCGTTACGTGTCCCCTTACGAGGATCCGTTAGCAGAGGCAGTGAATGCTCTGTCCCTGGACTGGAACAGATGGTCCAGTATCTATCTGTTCCCTCCGCACATCCTCCTTTTGAAGGTTCTCGATAAGCTGAGATCCTTCAAAGGGAAAGCAGCAATAGTGGCCCACAAGTGGCCAAATAGCGTGTGGTTCCCTCTGGCATTGGAACTACGATTAAAATTCGTACCGCTACCGGATCCATCCCTGTCTCAGCGAGTACAGAAGTCGACTGTCTTCGCTCCATCACAGAAAACACGGATCCTACATCTCATGATTTTCTCTCCTCAACGATGAGAAAAAGATTCGGTGTTTAAAAGTCTGTTTAGATTTTTGGAGGAAACCAGAAGACATTATGAGGCTTCAGGGAGGAAATAGCTATCCTTTGTCAAGGCGAAGAAACCGAAAGAAATCCCGACAGATTCCTATTTATCATTCTTCATTCACCTTCATGAGCAAGGTTTAGCAGCCAACATAATTCTATAGTTCAAGCCTGCCATGACAAGTCAGATACCATATGCCTTACATGTCGACCTTCCTAACAACGTTCTTAATGAACTATCCCTTCAGTGCTTCCAAAGACCATTTGCTTGGTCATTAGATATGATTCCTCATTGTGTATAAATAATGAACAATGAGGAATGTGCTTAGAAGGTTTTGAATTTAAGTCATATTCCTGTTTGTACTCGCTTTGGGGGCCAGAGTTAGTGAATAGTGGTTCTCTCTAGAGAGGAAGGCCACGTCCAGTTCTTGGAGGGAGAACTGAATCTAATTCCAGACCAAACATTTCTTGCCAGGAACAAGCTACCCACCAACAGGTGGGGTCCCTAGGGAATCTGCCCTCTGAAGGAAGATGCATCTCTATGTCCAATGGAGTGCCTAAAGGTCTATCTTCATAGAATTTCAGACTTTATGGGAGGAAAGCTGTTCAGAAGAGAAACCCTGGGTTCAAAGTTATCTTTAACTAAGGGCGAATTCACCCGTGTTATTCGCAGAATGGATCCAGACAGTACACCCGTTACTCATGATCCGAGAAAAGTTGCCTCTTCCATAAAATTTCCTTGATTATATGGACTTTGAACATCCTTGTTTGCACACCGGCTGGTAGTCATCCACTATGCGAAGCAAGTGGAGCAACTTATGAGATCTGTGGTAGCAGCAGGTAGAATTCCTTAACCTTCTGTTTTAAGTCTGCGAGGAACAGTGTAATTAAGAGGGTGCGCGTGTAGTCACTCTATGTTACTACACGCTGAGCGATAGGCCACGAAAGTATCCTTACGAACAGTTCCATTGACGTCGGTAATCTATAGCATAATACGGACACTTGTGCCAAGCGTTTTTTACGCTAGTGTATATAAACAGTATACGGACTATATCATTATTATTAATAATTCAATTGAAGTGGCAAATCTGTTTCCTAGTAGATGAAACTATATTTTCTGTTGACTTTTTTTTTTATGCTTTTACGCATATCATCCACATTTTATAAATTTTATAAATGATGATCTGATATGTACTTTTATTAAATTTTAATAAACTAGTTCATAGTGAACGCTGCGTCTTTTTCGCCTACACTCATTTTATTAGGAATGTTCTGAGCATTAAGATTAAAATATGGATATTTTTATCATGGTATGTCTCTCGAGACTGTTCCCTGATTCAAGCAAAAGTCCACTCACTCTAACCCTTCCTTGGAAGGGTTGACGTGTTACCCTAACGGGTTGGTGGCAAAGAGGCAAAATTTGTTTCTCTGCGAATACTACCATTATCCAATAGTTTATAAGAGTAGTCACATTGGGGAAGGTGTCACAAATTCATTCTGACATTGGTGACTCATATACAAACTTTGCTTTATATTGTATAGGGCGAGACCACTATACAAGCTTGTCATTTTGTCATCCATAAATTTTCATATACTCCTCGAGACTTTCTCCAGAGTCTAGTAAGACACTTCCCTGTAGGGGGCAGGAAGCACCAACTTAGTTCATGCTTAGATGAAATGATGTATGACGGTAACAACATAGGTCTCTAGGTCTAGACGGACCAGGAAAATACTTTCTTGAGAGTACGGCACTGATTGAGAATCCACAGATACAGTAATGCTCTGGCAAACTTCCATCAGGACGACATGGCCTGAGCCCAAAAAACGGATTTTGAGCGAAGCGAAAAATCTATTTTTGGGTGAGGTAGCCATGTCGTCCTGATGGACCCGCCCTTCCTTTTATTGTAAAAGGGCCTGTTGACCCCTCCTTATAGTACAGTATCTGTAACACCTCCGATATTGCTACAAGGAATAAAGAGAGCGCTACCGCCTTCATCAGATACACACGGAATAGGAGAGATGCCTTATGAGCGGCTCTCTTTTCACCCTCGTTTCAGATTCTTGTCACTATACCCCCTTGAAGCGTTATTACTGTTCGGGGTGAAGATAGCTATGTGACGTGTCAAGAATACGTCCTCTGATATTATGCGATATCCCTGTGAGATTATTTAGGGATATTCGCTCCAGGAGGTAGAATTCTGGATACCTTAAGGTAAAATTCTCTGGGAATATCACTGTAGACAAATATACCCTAGAAAGCTACCTAATAGGAACTTCCATCAGGACGACATGGCTACCTCACCCACAAATAGATTTTTCTCTTGGCTCAAAATCCGTTTTATGCGCTCAATTGATGATGAGAAAGTATTCGATACTGGAGCTAACTGGCAGCAGCCAACATAGATAACAATCTGACATCATGTATAGAAATAGAGAGGAGTGCGCAGGGATGTGTTTTGTCCCCAGATCTATTCACAATATATGGGGAAATTATCTTGAGAAACATAATAGATATGGAAGGGATTAGGACTGGAGGAGTCAATATAAATAACATTCGTTATGCAGATGGCACTGTAATCGGTGTTGAGACTTCTGGATGCAATGAACAGTGAGAGCGATTTAATGGGACTAAGAATAAATGTAAAAAGAAGAGACAAATTGAAGTGGTAGTGATATCAAAGACTCCAGAACGTCCAATATGCAAGAAAAACTATGAAAGAATAAAACAATAGAACAACTTTGTTTACCTAGGTTGTATATCTCGAGAGGGTAGAACAAAGCGGGAGATAGAGAGGAGATTCCTGATAGCCAAAAATGCCATTAAACCATGAAAATCTAATTTTCAAATAATAGAAATGGTGCACAAAGAAGAATTAGTTTTAAGAACATCTGTATGAGCTACTCATATATATAGATTAGAGAGCTGGACAAAAGCAAGAGCTGTGAAAGAACTTAGATACAGCAAATATGTGGTTTTACATGATGGTGCTCAAAGAATATCTTAAAGGGACAGAGTAACAAATGAGAAGGTAATGGCAAGACTTCGAATGCTGAGTGCAATGGTAAAGGAAATTATTACAGAGTTTTTTGGCAACATCATAAGAAGAGAGAAAACAGAGAACCTATGTCTCACTGGAAGGATAAAGGGGAGGAGATCGAGCGGGAGGCATGGAGGCGACTGGCCGCCTATGTACACTACAGGACACGGCACTTCATGGATGGTGGATTATAACTAGTTTTATTATGGTTGCTGGTTCTTTCTTGATAGGCTTTTGGTGTTGTTGGTGTGGGTTGTTGCTAGGTGCCTAAGATCGCTGGAGTTGTTTTTGTGATGGATGATGCATTTTGATTGCTTCTAGGGTTTTTGGTATGAGTTTTTGTCAAGCTTCTGAGGATTTTGGTATGCATTGTTGCTAGGCCCCATTGTAGCCTGTCTTTTTACTTATTCTTTTTCACTAGTTTTTGATAGTAAGTAAAAAAACAAAGGTGGGGGGTGGGTTGTCAATCGCTATGGTTGTGAGCAACATTTTGTGCTTAGATTTAAGGTTACATGACAAGATTTAAGCAATGTTCTTGATTTGCTGCTTTGGCTTTGCTAAGGTTCCGGAATCTGTAGTTACGGTTATTTTAAGTTTTATAACGGCTATAAGAGTATTTCTACCTTGGATTTTTAACCTAGTAAATTTTTCTCAAGGGTATTTTGCATATGATATTAAGTAAATGCAATAGATAGCTGGTGATTTTAAGTATGGTATATACAGTGTTTATGATTTACGGAGTCTTCTAGAAGTGCAGTATTCTCTATTGAATTGCAACATAATTGCTACAACATATAACTTTGAAATATTTTGGCTTAAGATAGTGTAGAAAGCTTAAATTTGCGTAATGAAATATTTGTTCATGGAGATAATCCAAGGTCTAGTGATGTTACAATTCCAGTGTAAACTCAGTGCCCTACTTGTAGATAATGTAAGACTGTTCAATTCAAGACTGAATACCATTCATTTCCTTAAAGGGAAATTTTACGATGTAGCTCGCTCAGTGGACACAGAAGTTAGTAGAAAATTTAGCTTGAAAGTTAACACAATTGATTTTTTTTTATATTTTTATCTTTAAAAGCCCAAAAAAATTACAGTTTAAAAAACAAAAAACTAAGTTAGAAAGAAGCAAATTTATAGTTAAAACAAAAATTCAAAAATTACCTACTTTTCTTATCACTAGCCGCAGGGTAATGTATAATTATTTTTGTTCTGGTTTCTTTAAGACTTTTAATTCTTCAAAAACTATTATATCGATGCAAAACACTACCTGCAAATGTAATTGAAACCAACTTCCAATTAGTATGCACAACTTAGGAAATGCTATTTTACTGTCAACTAAAGAGCTCATCTTTAGGTCATGCTTTGATTGTTTTAAACAGATTCCATCTAAGTGAAATATATTCTTATTTTGTAAAACTTGTGTCGGTATTTTAAGTAGAGTGGATGACGAAATATTGAAAGTTGCTGGTTAAATATTTTATATATTTTAGGATTTTGATCTAAAATATGACTGCTTAGGTAGGGGCAACTATTAACTTTTTAAAAGCTATGGGATGTGGTTGATGATTTTTTTTTTTTGTTAGAAAATCCGAATTGGACAATGTCTCGCAACACACTGGAATTATAGTCGATTTTTTTTAACCCTGGATAGGTACGGTGGGTCGTTTGCGACCCCGAGCGTCAAAAAAAAACAGGTTTTTCTCACGTGACTCACCCCTGTGACTGAATTTGTGGGTGATCGACCTGCAGGAGGTGTCTCCCCTACACGCTCTAGTAGTGTCCAGATGTGCATTGCTGTAGCTGTACTCCTTCCCCGATTTCTGAGATGCGTCGGGGTCGTTCGCGTCCGAGTTTACCCTTCTGAGGTAGTTTGCATAATTATCAAAGTTATTACGTATTATGAAATTGTCGTAGAATGGTGCAACTTGTATAGGTTATCAGTTGTGGAAAGTCTTGGTGGATTGTTTGGCTACCATGTGCATGTTTTTTTTTTTTAGTTAAAATGTCGTTCATCACCATGAGGACCATTTTACCGCGAGTGCCCCTTTTTCATTTTTTTTCATTTTTTTGCCAAGTCATTTTTCCGTAAGATATTGCCAAATAGTGTCGTAAAACTTTTGCTTGTTTAGTGTTGGAAAGTGTGTCTAGATGATCTGGCTACCCATGCATGACTTTGTTTTTGTCAGATACGACGTAGTTATTGGTATATTGGGTATTTAACTGCGGTTACCAATTTCTGTTTTTTTTTCAATATTTGTAAAAATTACTACGTAGTAAGGAATTGCCGTATATTATTCATTTTTTTTTTATGTTTATGTGTTAGAAAGTGTGCCTTGATGGTTGGGCTAACACGTGCATGTCTTTTTTTTTATCTGAGATGTCGTATATTAGAATGTCGGGCATTTTACCGCGAGTGTCCCTTTTTAATTTTTTTTAATTTTTTTGCCAAGTCATTTTTCCGTAAGATATTGCGAAATAGTGTCGTAAAACTTTTGCTTTTTTAATGTTGGAAAGTGTGTCTAGATGATCTGGCTACCCATGCGTGATTTTGTTTTTGTCAGATACGACGTAGTTATTGGTATATTGGGTATTTAACTGCGGTTGCCAATTTCTGTTTTTTTTTCAATATTTGTAAAAATTTACTACGTAGTAAGGAATTGCCGTATATTATTGATTTTTTTTTCATGTTTATGTGTTAGAAAGTGTGCCTTGATGGTTGGGCTAACACGTGCATGTCTTTTTTTTTTTATCTGAGATGCCGTATATTAGAATGTTGGGCATTTTTCCGCGAGTGCCCCTTTTTATTTGTTTTGCATTTTTTTGCTTAGTCATGTTACCGTAAGGAATTGGCAAGTAGTGTCGCAAAACTTATATTTTTATAGTGTTGGAAAGTGTTTCTAGATGATCTGGCTACCCCTGCCTATTTTTTTTTTAGCCAGATATGGCGTATATATAAGTATGTGTTCAATTTTCCTGTGATTGCCATTTTTTCGTTTTTTCCCATTTCTTTCAAAATTACTACGTACTAAGGAACTATCACAGAGTAATATTTCATTTATATGTTTATTTGTCGGAAAATATGCCTTGATGGTTTGCCTAGCACGTGGCTGAAATTTTTTTTTTCTGAAATGCCGTATATTAGAATGGCCATTTTTCCACGAGTGCCCCTTTTTATTTGTTTTGCATTTTTTTGCTTAGTCATGTTACCGTAAGGAATTGGCAAGTAGTGTCGCAAAACTTATATTTTTATAGTGTTGGAAAGTGTTTCTAGATGATCTGGCTACCCATGCCTATCTTTTTTTTAGCCAGATATGGCGTATATATAGGTATGTGTTCGATTTTCCGGTGATTGCCATTTTTTCGTTTTTTCCCAATTCTTTCAAAATTACTACGTACTAAGGAACTATCACAGAGTAATGATTCCTCTAGATGTTTATTTGTCGGAAAATTTTGTTTACTTTTTTTTTGATTGAATATCATCAAATTTTTTTTAGCTAAAATATTGTTTTACATTTTTTTTTTTCGATTTTATTTCCCTTCAAAAAAATTTTTTTGGGTCAGAATTTTAATTTTATAGTCGTAAAATAATCGACAATTATCCAGCAACCCACCATACAATTTTTTTGCATATCCAATAATAATTAGATTAGTAAATAACACCTTGAAATTGACATACCCTTCCTACATTTCAAGTGGCAGATTAGGGAGTCTGAGTCAGTGTGGTTGGCGGCCATTTTGTGGACATATCCGAAGCGTAAGCTGCCCTATCTATATATATTCTTGTTCCCTATAGAATTTGTGATATTTTGGTATATTTTTACCTGCATAAATATCATATTATATATTAAATATATGTATTTTTTTACGAAATTTCCAAGTACTCAAAAAATTACCTTTAGATATGGCCCCTGATATAAATGTAATTTACAAAATAATGAAGATTTTTTTACATATTTCTATTTTAGGATAACATATGTTTATTCCCTAAAAAAATTAGCCACTTCCTATTTCATTTGGGTACCCAAAAAAATTCATGAAATTTGGACAATTTTTTTTGGCCAAAAAAAGTTACCCTTTTTTTCTCATTTCAGATCTTCACCTCCATGGGTCTGACTTCATCCAAAATACATCAAGATGTGTCCTAAACATTCAAGAACCAATTCCTAAAAGGATTTGTGTATATATGTATAAACTTTTTTTTATGAATTTTTATGTCAGGTCTTTTTTTTCTACTTAATTTTTTAAAATATTTATAATAAATAGTTTTTCTGCAGATGAGTAGTATTTATCTTTACAGGTGTTTTAAGCATTCATTGAAGTTTTTTTTGACAAAAGAAAAAAGGAGGTTACTGCAAAAACTGATTTTTCAAGAATTTTTTTTGGCGTCGGGGTCGTTCGCGTCCGAGTATACCCTTAAAGGGGTGTCCGAGGACCGTACCTATCCAGGGTTAAACCTGGCAAACTTGCACTAAACTTGCACTTAGCTGGTTGTCGCTGATTGGATGAGTGTCGTGTTGTCCGAATCTCTCAGTTTTGTTTTCACACTGTTTTAGAATTGTGATTATAGGGTCATAGAGTGAGTTAAGAGCCAAGTTATGTAATGTTATGTAAATACCAGTTGTAATAAAACGTAAGTATTAAGAACTTACATACCGAATTATTATTTAATAGTTAACAGTTATGAAACAACACTTACCGAAGCTGTAGACTAGAGATATGTTTCAAACGCATAAACTTTAATGTTTAAATTTCTAGCTAGATTTTTAGTGCTATCATGCCATTGGTTGTTTGAAAAAAAAAATATTTATTGTACATTGCTGATGTTGTATAACGCCTAAGAACAAAATAATATCGTAGAAATGTAAGCTTGTCAGAAAATTTGGGGTGGAGGAGTTGTGGGAGGAACAGCCACGGGCTTGACAGAAAGTTGACGTACTCTCAGCGGGAGGTTCAAATGCGGGTTGTGGTGTTTTTGTCTTCATAAAATAATAATTAAGATGTTTATATATCATAATGTTTATTTTTTGCATTTCAAAAGTACTGCTCACGGAATTTCATTAATGTTTTAGGATATGTATAAAGGCAAATTACATAAATTGTATTTATTCTTACCATTTCCTGGCTGGTGTGCCACTATCTATATAAAATGACATTAAATTTACTGTTCCTCAAGTAGAAATTTTCAAATATGTCCTATTACAGTTGGGTTTTCTTTATCTCGCGTCCATCTTATTTTTAGATAGACCTTAATTATATTATATTTTGTAAATCATAAGACTCCCCATGAATAATAAGAGCAGAGCCCTTATATTTGAGATTGTTAGCTGTCATGTTGTCTTTTGTTCCATCTCAATAAACTTATAGCAGTTTTCAATAGTACAGGGAAACAAAAGGTTCTTAGGAAATTAAATTTTAAGTATATTTTCATGACTGTTCATTTTAATAATACAGTAGCTGTATTAGGCAATAATGGCATTAATGAAGAGAAAAGTCAATAATAATATTAAAAAATATAACAACAGTAAGAGTCACAGCAAAGTAAACAACAACTAAGTATTGATAACAGTAGTAATAATAATGCATCAATTAAAGGCGTCAGAATTATATAAACAAAAGTATCGATAACAGTATTCAGGGTCATGGATGATAATAAAGTATCATCAGTATCATGTTAACAGAAGTATCAATAACAACATGAAATACAGCTAGAATTTTAGTCCAGTGTCAGAGCATCTTCATCACTACTGTCATCAGTAGTGCTATCATTCAAGTCAATTACAAACTCATCAAGTAACTTATCAAATGCTGAATCTTTGGCACGATACAATTCTTCGATTCTCTTGACATGTTCTATAGCATTTTGCCAGTGCTGTGGCGTCACATGATCAACTGCTTCTTTTGTAATTTTTTCAACAATTTTCAGAGACTGGTCGCTATTAGAATTACGTTTTTTTATTTCTGTCTTCACTTGGGCCCAGATAAGTTCTATAGGGTTGAAAATGCAGTGATAGGGAGGTAGACGAAGCACTTTATGGCCATAGTGAGCAGCAATTTCATCTATTTCGTACTTTTGAATTTCCTTGTGGCGCTGGCAGAGCTGAAGAAGTTCGAGTTTTGTAAAAGAAGGGTCATGGTCAATGTTATTTAGAACCAACCAGTCTATGATTTGGGCTTTTCTGTTGCTACTTGTCGGGACCTTGTTGATTATTTTAGAGTGATAAGGAGCATTATCGATGATGATAAGGGACTCCTTCTTGATATTAGGAAGAAGTTGTTCTTCTAACCACATTTTGAACCTTTCGTTATCCATCGAGTCATGGTAATCACCCTTTGATCCGTTTTTTTATTTGAACATAAGCAATGCTCCCGGTACAAAACCCTCATCACTTCCTGCATGTACTATTATAAACCTTGAGCCTCTCCCTGACTTCGTTTTTGGTCCTACTGATCCATCTTCATTAGTCCAGCACTTTTCGACGGTGAGGTTCTGGTTCACCCAAGTCTCGTCCACGAATACCTCCGGTCTTGGCTTTGGACTCTCTCGATTTCTCTTCAGTTCTCTAAGATACTTGTTCCTTGTTATAATGATGTCCTGTCTCTCCATGAGTATCTTTCTTCCGCTTGTGACTTTCTTGTACCTAAAACCAAGATTCCTGACTATTTTGTAGAGGGAACTTCTCAAACCAGTAAAATTAGTAGGAGGTTCCCGAACTTTTGCCAACAAATTTGCTAATGTAGGAAGGTCTCCTCTGTCATAAAAGGATAGGATCTCTCTCCTAACACAATCTCTGTCGAAACTATCAAGATTATCAACAACAGTCGATTTCCTTTTCCGGGGCAAGGGTGAATGAATTATACCGTCTGAAGATTTCATCTTCTCAGATTTGATGCGATAGATAGTTCTCTCTGAAACTTGAGTTGCTGTTACTGTCGCCTTAATGATTTCTTTCATTGTCTTGCTAGGGCCCTGTGAATTGAAATATTGAAAAACATTCATTATTATATTACGGCACTGACTGGTAAGCCTACTGCCAGCAGCATGTATATGCCTGGTGTTTGAAGTGCCTTCATCTTTGCTTTGTTCCATATCGTCTCTTGTGGCCATGGCTGAAATAGGTGAAATCGACAGTGAGCCAATTGCTCGATAGCAGATTCTAAGCTGATTGATGGTGGCGGTGTGTGCAGACGACAACTCGCCGGCTGTTCCTTTCTCAACTCCTCCACCCCAAATGTTTCGGCAAGCTTACATTTCTACGATAGTATTTTGTTCTTAGGCGTTATACAACCTTCAGCAATGTATAATCAATACGTTTTGCTTTTTTCCAAACCACCAATGGCACGTTTGCGCTAAAAATCTAGCTAGAAATTTAAACATTAAACTTCATGCGTTTGAAACATATTTCAAGTCTACAGCTTCGGAGAGTGTTGTTTCATAACTGTTAACTATTATATAATAATTTGGTATGTAACTTCTTAATACTTACGTTTATTACAACTGGTATTTACATAACATTACATAATTTGCCTCTTATCTCAATCTATGGCCGTATAATCACAATTCTAAAACAGTGTGAAAACCAAACTGAGATATTCGGACAACACGACACTCATCCAATCAGCAAAAACCAGCTAAGTGCAAGTTTAGTGCAAGTTTGCCAGGTTTAAAAAAATCGACTATAGTGTATTCTCATATAAATGCGTTCCTTTTTTGTTTAAAAAAATATTTTATTTTCAAAATCAAAATCATTCAAACTTAATCTTTTCAAGTCATGACGTGTCTACACTCTACAGGAGAACTTAGTTCTTTAACAGACTATATTGATGATCACCGAAAGGTAAAAGATACGTTTCATTGCCACTATCTCTCCAAGTGCAAAAGTTCCTAAGGAGACATTGCAACAAGTGTACCTCTCACAGTGTTTCGTATATCATTACATTGAGGATCTTGGCATCATACCTTAGTCTCTTAACTGTACTTCATTGTTAGCTTTCTTATTACCTTCTGATTTTTCTTGTCTTTTTCGATGTTGCTAACCAGTATTTCTGAACTTTCATCTTATAATAAAACTACCAAAGGATTTTCGCCTGTGCACTAGTCTTTGAATTTATTTTTTTTCAGGACACAATGCCCGGTAATATAGCACACATTAAAAGTCCAGTTCGAAGCGTGTAACTTTAGAGAATTGCTACATATTGCACAGCCAATAAATCATGTTGACACGGGAATAGTTATAAATGGTTTCAAACTATTGGAACCTAGATTTTTCTACTGTAAGCTCCAAAGCCTTTAAATATGCTGCCCCAAGACTACAATAAGCTCCCACGAGACATTCGATTGATTGAAGATTCAGAAGAGGTCCGTTTGAGTTAGTACGGTTACTTACTTTACTTTAAGGGCTGCTTTTCCGGTTCTGTACAGCAGGAGAACCCTACTCTCTACAGGACCTCCACAGTCGTTTTATCATGTTCGTTCGAGAGCATACAAAATTTCGCATCGCGTATTGCTCATTTACTGTTAAATAATCACAATCGAAGCACTCGCAGAATAAGTAAGTCTTTTTCTATCTCAGTGCCTCCTCAAATTTGGATATATGTAACTTGGTTGTTCTGGCTTCAATCATATATGTAACTAGGATATTCTGGCTTCAACTACGCAGTGTAGGCATATCCATTTTAAGTTCAATTCGTCTTTATCACTGATGTTTGTCACTATTAACTCTCGTTTCTTATGATAGTACCTTTTGCAATCCCATCCTATCCACTCCCCTCCCCCCGGGGTTCCTCATTGGGGACAGCACAGAGTGTCAGTTTGACATGATATACTTTTAGTGCTCACTTTAGTCTCTCCATGAGATTAATTAATATCTTTTCAAGGTGCTCTTTTGGTATGCGATCTCATTTATGGCTTGATCTTGGAAATTATTCTTTTGCTCTGGTATGCGATCTCATTATTCTTAATAGGTAAAAAAAAAAAAAAAAAAAAGGAAAGAAAATTTAATGGTTCTTGCTTTGCCGTGCGCTAGTGTCCCTTGCGAAAATATAAAAACACAAATCTCCGTATGTACTGGCAAGCGGTAATGTTGAGATGCGCAGGCTAACATCAATGATTGATTATTAGTTCTTAGATAATTATTCCCGGTATGTATTTTATTTCTTAGAAAATTTAATGGTTCTTGCTTCGCCGTGAAGTGAAGCGAGATCGCTACTATCAGGTGAGATAGCATTCCTAAGCAAAATCATTACTTTGAGATCGCATACCAAAACAGCATCCTCTTCAATGATTTCATGAACGAGAAACATCAAGCTAAAAACACGGCCCAGGGCAAGTGTTCTACAGAGCTCCGCGCAAACACTTCTTCACTCTGCAATGCTTAAGCTAGTGTGGTAAGATATGAATTAGTAGCCTGCTGCTGGTGCGCCTCTCATGGTATTCTGTAAAAGTTTTTTGGGGGATTGTAATGCTCATTCAATCCACAACTGCACTATTTTCCATCCCTCCGCGTTCTTTTGTTCCCCTTTAACTTTCTGCTGTCCAACCTCTTTAATTAGGCTATTTATTTTTCTGATGAAGATGCAAGGTTTCACAATAGTTTCACGTGAGTAATATGGGATTTCAGTCCCAAATGTCGGTCTTGAATTTAATTACATACCAATAATGATTTTACTGTCATCGGTCATAAAGTAGGTGATAAGTTGAAAATGATAATTTCTTAGCAATTAATCCTCTGTATTCTATGGAAAAAAAAATAATAGGGCCCTCACACTCGGATCTACATCGTCGGAAAAATATATGCCACGTGTACAATTTTAGTAATGAAACTTCTATTTGAGCCAGTAATAGATGAAGTAAGCTATATTCAAAATATCTGTTGAAAATAAAACGCTACATTTCATGAAATAAAACAAATTTCAATAGACACTTTAGACGCTAATATGATTACCATAACATAAAACTGGCACCGTAAGATATCAGTAACGGCCACACCGGTCTTGGAAAGTATAGTAAAAAAAACTTTGCTGTAATTTAGCATAGCTTACCCCTCCTCCAGCCCCTCCCACTTACAGATTCGAACCAAATATATCCTTTTAACGTTTCTAATGTTCATTTTAGTTTAGAAACTGCAACAAAAGTTCACGTAAACTTGGTCACCGCAACAGGTGTAAAACTTGTTAATCACCATGTATATACTAAATTTTGACCATGTAAATTGTGTGATATATTAATCGGAAACTTTTATTTGTCCAATGTTTTGTCCTTGAATAGTATTTTATTATAATAAAGAAAATGTGGAAACTTCCTTCATTGAAGGTAGTTCACAAGAAGAATTTTGGTAAAGGGAATACCAGCCCCCTCCTTCCAGGGCACCAGCTTTTCATCTTATTGAAAATCTTATTCTCGTCTAATAACGCCCACAGCTCCAGATTGGAAGCCCTAGTAAAGAATCGAGATGGTAGGGAGTTTTTGCATTGTTTGCGAAGCTATTGATTTTGATAAAATGGGCACAAAAACTACCAAAGAAATTTTATAAAATACGGCTTTCTTTGTGTGGTGGGAGGAGAGGGTCAAGTTGTCCGTCTATCTCGAATCGTACTAATCACCACAAGATATTTTAGTTTATTGAAATATACAACAGATTTTGTAGATTTGAGAACAAAGACCTTAGAGGAATATTGGCAGTTAAATGGCAGGAGGGGATTAGAAATGAAACTGTAAGAGAGATTACTCGAGTGTCATATGTAGACGAGATGATGGTGAATGGTAGATGGAGATGATTTGGACATATTCTTAGCACTTCCCAAGAGAGATTAGTTAGCCAAACTTTCAACTGGGCTCCACAAGGCACTAGAAGAGTTGTAAGACCCAGGCTGACATGACTGAGGACTGTGACACGTGACGTAGATGATGAATGGAGAAGTATTTATTCAAAAGCTCAAGATGGAGACAACTGGCAAAATTTAACAGAGGCCCTTTGCGTCAATAGGCGTAAGAGGAGATGATGTTGATGTCTAAATATTATAAACTGTTCATTAGATTCTATGAAATTGAAAGTAACGAGGATATCGCCAAATCCTTAATGTTAGAATGATGGGCTATTCAATTCGTCACTTCTATCATTGCCGAAATATGGCAAAACAAACTAGCAAGACACATTTAAGTCTTGACAGTTCCAGTAATTTAAGCGAGCTCTTTGGTCTGGAATTAAGAGCACTTCGGTACTTGAAAACATTGGTAACAATCGATCGAGCGAATCTAAGTTTATTAACATAATTTACAATAACTTGATGCCGAACACTAGTAAGATACAAAATCATCAATGTTTAGAACGGCTCGTTTTTTGCCGTCCTGTTTAAGCTCGGATATTGAGGTAAAATTTGTTACATGGGTATTCAGTATAGAAGTTAGGAATTTATTAGTCTGTACTCACAAATCAGAAGTTTTGTCTATCTTGTTGTAGGCTTGTTACAGATACCTCCATAACCACCGGTAATTTCTAGACGTACTCATAATGACAAAACTATATATAAGAACATACACAAGTCAATAGTGAAACAAATTACACGATATACCATAACAATTGACGTCAAGAGTGTTTATTACGATGAAACTTTAGGTGTCGTGACCAATATTGCCTAGAAAGTTATGGTAGTTGGTAGGTTTTCACCAGACCCGAAGAAAGACTTGTCACAATCAATTTACCAGCTTATCTTTTTTTTTCTTTCTTTTTTTTTGTGTGTGGGTAGTTTCCTGTAGCTGGTGTGCCATTAAACTTAGAATCTGCCAGTGAGTGTAACCTGGCATCTTTGCACATTCGCTTAGATATTATTAAAATTCTTAACCTTGAACTCGAAACTTACTCCAATGACAGTTACATAGCTTTCCTTTCCTTAAGCTATGTTGTAGATCCTCTTTACGAAATTTTTCTTGGGCGAAATTAAGTTCCTTAAATGGTTGAATGAAACTTACCATGAAGAGGTAGCTAGCATAATCAGGTCTTTATATTGATTATTTAATGAAATAATCTATTAATTTTTCTGTAATACATTCTTTAGATTTTGTAACTTATACGAATCTGAGTCATCCTTTTCCAGATTAGTGTAGTTTTGTAGTAATTCATAAAACTTGAATGCAAAGAACATTTTAATCTTTTATTCTTTTATCTAGTTAATGCTTTGGCTTTAGAGTATACTATTTTAGAAATATTGATTGTGGTCTTTTGTTACACGAAAACAAAAGGGCTATTTAAAACTGGGGTGCTTTCTGCAATGCTCTGATCATCATATTTTTCAAAAACAAATAAAAATTACTTTGAGAAATTGGTATATCTACCTACAAAATCTAGTCTACCTTCCTCCAGACCCATATCAGCATTGTGACTTAAAATTTTTCCTTTTGTCGGTTCCTATTTTTCCTTTTGTCGGTTCCTACCTTTCCTGTTTACCATATGTAATGTTTTAAAACCAGCATTGACAAGTTCTTTTTGCCAACATAATAATGACCTGTTTCAATTGTATGATATAATTTTTTCAGACTTTACATATTTTTCTTATGTCTGGTTTTGATAAATTTCATATTTTGTTTGAAATTTTCACATTTTTTTTCAGTTAAAGTTCAGAGTATCCTGCTTGTAGCATGTTCTTTTCTTATTTTGTTCCAATATAATTGTTCTCTATAGTTTATCACCCTGCGTAAGTTTTCTGCACTCTAGCGCACTTTTCTTGCCATTTTGTATTCCAGAGTTTGAGACTGTCTTTAAACTTACACCTCAAAAACTTTAGTGGATTTTCCTATTGACACTGGGAAAAGAAATGCCAAAAAATGAGTTTTACTTTAAATATACATAACTTCGCTTCTTAAGGTTTGTTATACAACTTGTGAATTACATTGGTGTAAATTAAAGTAGTTTTTTAAATGTGCTATAGTTATAAATTCCATTATGAACCCATTCTACAATGAATTAATCCTATCTATCAATTTTGCCATGCTAAACTTTGCACACATACACTGGCAGATTAGATAAAATTGTTTAGTGGCAGTATATGCAGGGCTTTTTTTTATAATAAATCACTAGTTAATTTTTGTGTTTATTATACACATTTTTTTCTAATATGCCACCGGAAACTGTGACTGGAAAGAAACTTACTTATAATTTCTCATCAGTGTTGTCTGACTATTGAATATTGGCATACTAACATTTTTATCACTAATCAAACTTGTACACCGACAAGAGTCATCGTTACTTACCATAAAATATTTTTTTTTTTATTTTCGCAGGAAACTGTGCATTGAGCACCAGCAGTGTGAAAGTCGACAGGAAAGTAATTTTACTCCCCAACCACGTTGCCTAACTAATGCATGTAAAGATATAAGACAGTTTAGTATAACTGGTACTTTGCATTTTTTTCCCCGCTGGTAACTTGTGCTTTGGCAGTACGTGCATCGAAGGTAAACTGTTGAAAGTGCGCACATTAGAGCCAGGAGATTGTGTTACGCAGAGGGTGGGCCCCAGCACAGCCACGCTAAGTCCACTATGGTAAGCTAACTGATCTACATTAAAAAGTTAATGTACAGTATTAGAAATATCACAAGTTTTCTAATTATATAACATACACTTATCTATAATTTTACTACTCATACACTTTCATGTAACATTTCTAATACTTTTTAAATGTAACAGAAAAATCTTGCTCTTATATCATGAAAATTGAATGAAAGAAATAATCATCAGAAAATAGCACTTTATTTTTTGAGCTGAGAATAAGTTTATAAAATTCATATGTAATAGTCTTCGAAATATATATCAACCGAATGAAAATGTCTTATTACATTACACTACCTTAACTTTTGTAATTATTCCAGTTGTAAGTTTCACATTACTGAAATAAATGCAAAAATAAACTATATAGTATACTGATAATAACTCGAACATTATGATCTTTAATGAAATCTAGGATTCATCACTACTTTTAATCAATGGACAAAGGCCACAGGCTCATTATTTTATATACTAATATATAGTTGTCTAATTGATACAATTAGTATCCTAGAAGTAGAGACGGTAAAGATTATGCATCTATATCTGTCTAATTGATACACTTAGTATCCTAGAAGTAGAGAGGGTCAAGATTATGCATCTATATCTAAACGTAAAATTATGTTTTTCTGCAAAAATGTTTAATGCATATTCTCAGTCTATAAACTTCGTATTTTTTTAATCCTTAATAACAAAGAACGCAGATCAACAACTGGTGGAGGGGTGAACGACTGGTGGAGGGGGATCAACAACTGGTAGAGAGGGACCAACAGCTGGTGGAGAGGGATCAGCGTATATCGGAGAGGGAGAAGCGGCTGATGGAGAGGGATCGACGTATATCGGAGAGGGAGCAACGGCTGGTGGTGAGGGAGCAACGGCTGAAGGAGTAGAGAGGGATCAACGTATATCGGAGAGAGATCAACGGTTGGTGGAGAGAGGAGGAGAAATTATGGTGAGAGAAAAACAGCTGATGGAGAAACGTCAACAAATAATGGAAAGGATTAAAAACAAAGTGTTGATGAAGCCTATTGGACAAGGTGCAGATCAAGGACAAGGTGTGGATCAGCATGAAGGCCCAGGGAAAGGTGCAGATCAGGGACAAAGTGCAGATCAGGGACAAGGTGTAGATCAGCATGGAGGCCCAGGTAAAGGTGCAGATCAGGGCCAAAGTATGGATCAGCATGAAAGCCCAGGTAAAGGTGCAGATCAGGGTCAAGTTGCAGATCAGGGTCAAATTGCAGATCAGGGTCAAGTTGCAGATCAGGGCCACCGTGCAGATTTGGGCCAATATGTAGATCATGGCCAATGTGTAGATCAGGGCCAAGGTTCATATCAGCATGAAGGCCCAAGCCATGGTACGGATCAAGGACAAGGTGTGGATCAGCATGAAGGTGCAGATCAAGGCCAAGGTGCAGATCAGGGACAAGGTGTGGATCAGCATGAAGGCCCAAACCATGAAGGTGTGGTTCAGGGCCAAGGTGTGGTTCAGGGCCAAGGTGCAGGGCCAGCAAAACCCTCTGAGCTGCCGTCATCACCACCACCACCACCTCTTCCTCCAACGAAACCCTCTGAGACGCAGCCGCTGCCGCCACCACCACCACCACCTCCTCCTCCTCCAACCAAACCCTCTGAGACACTGCCATCACCACCACCACCACAACCACCACCACCACCTACCACCTCCTCCTCCAACCAAACCATATGAGCCGCCGCCATCACCACTACCACCACCTCCTCCAACCAAACCCTCTTAGCCGTCGCCATCACCACCACCACCACCACCACCACCACAACCACCTCCTCCTCCTCCTCCTCCTCCAACCAAACCCTCCGAGCCGCCGCCATCACCACTACCACCACCACCAACTCCTCCTCCAACCAAACCCTCCGAGCCGCTGCCTTCACCACCACCACGTCACTTCCAACCAAACCCTCTTGAGATGCCGTAATCACCACCACCACCTCCACCACCTCCTCCTCCAACCAACCCTCTTAGCTGCCGCCATCACTACCACCATCACCTCCTCCTCCATCCAAACCCTCTGAGCCACCGCCATCACCACCACCACCACCCCCTCCTCCTCCTCCTCCTCCTCCTCCTCCAACCAAACCCTCTGAGGCATCACCACCACGCCCCCCCCCCCCTCCTCCTCCAACCAAACCATCTGAGCTGCCGGCATCACCACTACCACCACCTCCTCCTCCAACAAAATCCTTTGAGCAGCCGCCACCACCACCACCACTACCACCTCCTCCTCCTTCAACCAAACCCTCTGAGCCGTCGCCATCACCACCACCACCACCACCTCCACCTCCTTTTCCTCCAACCAAACCCTCTGAGCCGTCGCCATCACCACTACCACCACCACCACCACCACCACCACCTCCACCTCTAACCAAACCCTCTGAGCCGCCGCCATCACCACCACCACCTCCTCCTCCAACCAAACCCTCCGAGCCGCCGCCGTCACCACCACCACCACCTCCTCATCCAACCAATCCCTCTGAGCTGCCGCCATCACCACCACCAACTATGTCTATGTAGAATATTTTCCGGTAAGTTATATAATATCAAAACTTTCTATATATTACTGTATTATGCTGTGTATATTAACTGTATTCATATAAGCACGTATTGTACATGTACAGCATGTTACCTATATTAAAAGTAATGAATGCAGCCACCAGCCAGTCTATGCCTTTAGAACAGTATCATTCATCACGAGATGTTACTGTGTATAAATACGTACGAAAATGGTTGGTTGTGTCCCTGTTACTTCTTCTATTATATTTATCATTGTTTATAAATATTGTGTAGAGTGTGTATACAAAACTAGCACCGCCCTTAACAGTACAGTGGATACAGTACTGTGTATGCTTCTTTATTAGAGTTGTAGGGTTGTGAGTTGACTTTAGTGATAGTACTGTGCATACATTGCAGTAATATACACTACAGTATCAGCAAGTGTTATCAGATAAAAACGACAGTCTTTCGTTGATATAAGTGTGGCGGTGTCGTATAGAGTACTGTACCTACAATACACCAGTTTTACAGTGAGTTCTATTACAACACTAATGTATTATAAAATTAACCTTGGATAGCAATATGAACTATAATACTATCATAGAAGCGTGAAAACAATATAGCATAGTACAGAAAGTTACCAAGTGTGTTAGTTGATCGCATGCAGCAATGATTAGGAGGCTGATAGGTTATGAGTTGACCCACACTAGAGAACCAGATTTTCACGAAATCTTGATATTCCTATATTCTCAATCTCACGGGTGTCTTATTACCTAATCCCCGCAAGTAATGAAGGCCTACCCCACCTTGCAATATTAATCCAATCCCTTCAGTAATAAGTAATATAGCTATCCTGCAACATGCAATAGCTGTGATATACCAATCTACAGAGAACAATGGTTCTGGTGTACCAGCTCTACACCTTGAAAAGGAGGCAATGTACCTTCTGCAATTTATCATGATGACAATGTACATACTGCAAAGCACAATTATAGCTATATACCCACACTGCCTTATGCAACAACAGCAACAGCCACTCTAAAATGTTAAACGACTGTAATGTATACATACTGGAATGCATTGAAGGAGGTGTAATGTCAAATGACTGCAATTTATGCACTTTGATCAGTGAGCAATAAATCAACATTGAAGTTTGCAACGATGGTAAGGTATCCCCTCGGCGATGTTAAATGATAGTGCCTAACCCCTGTAACTTGGGCTATATACCCAGTCTGCAATGTGCAAAAAGTGCAATGTATGAATAGTGCAATGAATATATTTTTCTGGACTCTTATATCAGGAATTTTGACTTATCTTGCCGCAGGGTTATTCCAAAGACATCTATGAGAACCGGTATCTTTTTGGCATAAATGCTAAGAAAAATATGACAAATTATATAAGAAAATAGAAAATTCAATGGCAAAATAGAATACATGAAATTCCATAACCACAGACTTAAAGAGGGTGTGGTATGATTACACTTGACAGTTCTGACCAAATCTGCCTGGTAGGTCTTCACCAGACCCCCCCAAAAAAAAAAAAAAATTTTTAGAGCACAATTGGATTAACCATTATTTTCTTATGTAATTATTCATATATAGTGTCCACTTTGACTTCCCTAGCTTGTGCTACTAACGTAGCCTTGTGGTTTCTTTGTACATCGTCGTTTTTACTAAGATTCTTAACCTTAAGCCTCAACAACTATTTCAATGGCAGTTACATAGCTTTCCCTGAACTATGTTGCACGTCCACTGTACAACATTGTTAATAGGCATAATCAAGTTTCTCAAATGGTTGAATACAATCTACCATGAATATGTTGAAGGTAGTATAATCAGGTCTCCAAAGAAATTACTTATTGAAGCAATTTGTTAATTTTTCTGTGAAGCAGTCTTTAACTCTTATAATGTATAACAGTTAGAGTTCATTCTTGTCAGGATTAATATAGTTTTATTGGCATACATTTAAGTTTTAATGCAGTCAACCTCTTAATCATATCTTTTTTTATTTAGTGAATGCTTTGGTTTTTGTTTACATTTTGGCAATTTTATTGTGGTTCGTTCTTACCCAAAATAGAAATGTAATTTTAAAGTGAGGTTACTTTTCTGTAAAAGTTGAGATAATCCCCTCTTTAATCTCTTTTGCATAGCTAAGGAAAATACAAATTACTTTGAAACTGATATTTTTACCAGTCTAATATTGTCAATTTTGTATAGGATCGTTGTCAGCATAAAAATTTTCATGGTTTTTTAAATCTTATCACTTTGTTTCCCATTCCTCATTTGCTTTTTTTTTTCTTTTAAACCAGCATCAAGCCTCTTGTATTATATGCGTTGTTAAATCTTTTTACTATCATTCTTTTTACCGATATTTTTCAGTTGTATGATTTCATGATATGGGTGTGTATGGTATAATTACTTTAGACATTACAGTGTTGTCTGGTTATGATCAGCTCTATTCCTTCTTTTTCTTCTTTCTCTCCTACAGGTTTTCAATAACCAGCAAGTAGCACATTTTTTTTGTCTTTTTCTAATATAATTGTGGTCAATAATTTTCTCCCCACTAGATATTGTAACTTTTCTATATTCCACCACATTTTCTTTAAACCTCTTTCGCTATTACTATGCCATGCGTTGTAAAACCAATGCTCTAATTACAGTATATGACATATAAACTTAAAAATTTCATTTAAGTTAACGTAACTTTGGATATGTACCATAGTGTCAGTAAGTACATAATGTATTTTACAGTTCTATTATCAATATTATAATGTATTAACTATTTTTTATTTACTGCAGTGATAACTTGTCTCTGTAGACATGCTAGGATGTGTAGATACGTTCCTTCATCTCGCCAATTTTGCCTCTTTGTAGAATATTATCCAGTAAATTATATCAAAACTTTTTAAATACTACTGTTATTCACTGAGTATATTAATAATATTGATATAAGTACGTATTAAACATGTACAGCACTGTACCTGGATTACAATTACTTACAGTATACAAGATAATGAGAGCAACCATCATCCAGTCGACAGTTTAAGAATTGCTTCATTGATCATGAGATGTTACTGGGTACAACTTCGCACCAAAACGGTCGCTTTTGTTGCTGTTACTTTTCTCTATTACTTATATTTAATGATAGTGTATGGTAATATATACAATATTATTACCGCACTTAACATTACTGTAGACATAGTACTATGCATGCTTCTTTTGTAAAGAGTTGGTAGTATTGTGTGTCTACCTTACAAACATTTAAGAGTAACTCCTCTTACCTTTGATAATAAAGCTGTACTTTTGTGGTAATACTGCACAAATATTAAAGTAATGTACACTACAGTATTGGCGAGTGTTGTTAGATAGAAACAACAGTGTTTTGTTATCTTAAGTGTGACAATTAATACTCTACGTACAGTACACCAGGTTAAAGTGGCATGAATTGTGTTCGTATACTTTTACAATGCTAATACATTAGAAATTAAACCTCAGGTTACCTAGCATGTTATTCGACCACACGAGGAATGGTCAGGGAGTTTGGTGGCTAAGAGTTGACCCACCCTAGAGCACGAAGTATTCGTGGATACTTAATCTTCGTGGATTCTTGATCTTCACAGATTCTTGATCTTCGCAGATCCCCAATCTTCATGGATGCGTGTCATCTAACCCCACAAATAAGGGGACTGACTAACCA
Organism: Palaemon carinicauda; assembly: GCF_036898095.1. Lineage (NCBI taxonomy): Eukaryota > Metazoa > Arthropoda > Malacostraca > Decapoda > Palaemonidae > Palaemon > Palaemon carinicauda. The sequence continues at coordinate 34,169,831 of NC_090735.1, read as the reverse complement.
CACTGCAATGGCTGATTCAATCCTCTCGGCAATATAGCTATACTGCAACAAGCAATGACTAATATACTAATCTACAAAGTGTAATGTTCCTGATATATCCACTCTACACCTTGGAATAGCAGCAATGTACCCTCTGCACTTTGATCAGTGAGCGATATACCCGAACTGAAATGTGCAATGAAGGTGATGGATCCACTTTGCAATGATAAACACCGATGATAAATCCACTGTAACTTGGACAATATACCCCATCTCAAGCGTGGAACAAGTGCAGTCTATGAACCGTAAAATGAATTTAATGGTACTCGTATATTAGGATTTTTGTCTTATCTTGACGCAGGCTTGTTACAGAGAGCTCGATGAGCACCGGTATCCAGTAAGTGTTAAATAATATGCAATATATGGCACATTATTTATGAAAATAGAAAAGGCAATGGTAAAATAAATTACAATAATTGCCATAATCACGGACTTCAAGAATGTGTGTTGCGATTAAACTTTTCTGAGTTCTAACCAAATTTGCCTGGTAGGTTTTCACCGGACCCCAAAAAGAATTCCAGAGCACAATTGGATGAACCGTTTTTTTATGTAGTTTCTTGTAGATGATGTGCTATTGAGATACATGATCTATGCTATTAAAATAGTCTTGTTGTTTCTTTGTACATTAGCGTAGATTCACTAAAATAACATTACCTTTTGAACCTAAACACCTATTAAAATGGCAGTTACACAGCTTTAACTGAACTATGTTGCACATCTGCTGTACGAAATTAATGGGTGTAATCTTGTTTCTCAAATGGATGGATATGATCTACCTTCAAGATGTTGAAGCTAGCGTAATCAAGTTTCTAAATATATTCAATGGAATAATCTATTAGTATTTCTGCTAAGAATTCTTTTAATTTTATAATGTATAACTATTAGTTCATTCTTTTCAGAATTAATATATTGTTGTATTGGCATACATTAAGCTTTAATGCAGTCGACCTCAATGATTCACTATTTTAATTAGTTAATACTTGGGTTTTTTGTTTATATCATTTTGGCAATTTTGATTGTGGTTTGTTCTTACAAGAAATACAAAAGTCATTTTCAAGTAAGCTTACTGTTCTGCAAAAGCTATGATAATCCATTCTTTAATCTCTTTTGCATAATTAAGGGAAATACAAATTACTTCAGAAAACTGGTATTTTTACCAAATCTTTTTAATATTCTACCAGAGCCTTGTCAGCATTGAGATTTCCCTGGTTACGTTATTAAACATTTTTTTTTTCAAAACCAGTATCAAGCCTCTGTATTATTATGCGTTGTTAAATCTATTCACTAACATACTTTACATATTTTAGTTGTATGGTTTAAAGATTTGTGTATGGTATGATCATTTTATACTTTACATAACTTTCTCTTGTCTGGTCAGAATTACCTTTTTTTTTTTGTAATAGATTTTCCAAGGTCTTTTTTACTACAGGTTTTCAATATCCAGATAGTAGCCACCAACAACCCCCCCCCCCCCCTCCTTTTTTTTTTGGCCTCTTGTTCTTATACCTGTAAAACAATAATTTTCTCCCTATTAGACATTTTTTGTAACTTTTCTATATTCTACCACAATTTCGTGCAAACCCTTTTCTTATTATTCTATATTGCATTGTAGATCTGATGCTATATAATTACAATGCATAAATGAAAATGTTAGGAAGTTTATATTAAGTTGTTAATCTAACTTTAGGATACGTACAGTAGTGTCAGGAAGTAAATATATTTGACAGGTCCAGTGATAGTACTGTTATATCTTATTCTTTTTATTTAAAGCAGTGATACGTTGTCTAACTAAGACATCCCAGGAAGTGAAGATACGTTCCTTCATCGTTCATCCATTTGTAACCGCACAGCTTATCCTCTTCTTCCATCTCTTCAACTGTGCCTCATTGTAGAATATTATCCAGTAAGTTATATCATATCAAAAGGTTTTTTTGATACTACTGTATTTCGCTGTGTATATCAATAATTGTTTTAAGTACGCATTGTACATGTACAGCACTGTACCTGTATTACAAGTGCGTACGGCTTTAAAGTTAATGAACGCAACCACCAACCAGTGTGCCCTAAGAATTGCATCAGTCATGGCGAGATGTTACAGGAGGTACAACTTCGTACGAAAATGGTTAGTTTTGTTGCTGTTGCATTTTCTTTGATATTTATTTTCAATGATAGCGTACGGTGTGTATACAAAATAGCACAGTACTTATTACTGTAGATAAAATAATGTACATGCTTTTTTGTTTTAAGTTGGTAGTATTGCGTCTTCCTTGTCAACAATTAAGAGTGATATGTCATCTCACCTTTGGTAAACAAGCTGTACTTTACTGATAGTACTGTACATATATTACAGTGATATACACTACAGTATCAGCGAGTGTTGTTAGATAGAAAGAACAGTTTTTTGTTATCATAAATGTGGTGATGGCTCGTTTTATGAATCTTTTTATAGAGTACTCTTCATACAGTACACTAGTTTACAGTGGCTGAATTATGTTCGTATGCTATTATAATACTAATTACATAGGAAATTGATCCTTTTGTTACCTAGTGTGTCAGTGGACCGCACGCAGCAATGGTAGGGAGTTGGATAAGAGCTGGTCCATTCTAGAGCACCAAGTATTTGCGGATACTTAATCTAAGCAGATTCTAGATTTTTACGGATTCTCAATATCCATAGGCGTGTCTGTTACCTAACCACCACGAATAAGGGGGCTAACTGTACACATAGCTATAAATCATTGAGTATTTTTTTCATTTAAAGTAATTAATGTTCTGTTTTATTATTTTAGTAACCTTAATTGTGGTTTTTCCTTACGTAAAATACAGAAGAACAGTTTTAAAGTAAGGTTACAGTTTGGCAAAAGCTGGGTTAATCCTATTTAAGAAAAAAACTCTTGTATAGCTAGTTATGAAAAATAGAAATTACTTAAAGACACTAGTTATTTTTACTTATAAACTCTTGCGAACTTTCCACCAGAGCCTTATCAGATTGAGATTTTCAAACTTTTCCCTTGTTCCTCGTTGCATTATATTTATGTAAAGTTTCAAATTAAGCCTTAAGCCTCTGTAATAAGAGTTGTTAAATCCTTTTAGTAACACATTTATGACATTCTAGTTGTATGGTTAAAATCTTTCAAGACTTCATACATTTTTCTCTTGTCTAACTTCTTTTTTGTTAGTTTTCCACTATTTTTTTTTCTCTCCTTGTCACAGGTTTACTGCATTATAGCTTTAGCACTTTTTTTAATATAACTTATTAATTTTCTTCCCAATATACTCCTAACTTTTCTACATATCTTCTTGTAATACCATTTCGTAATAAACCATCTCTCTATTGTAGAGTTGATTGTAATCAAACATGCACATCAAAAACTGTATTTACATTTCCTGTTGACACGTACAATAGAAATGTTTAAGTTAGATGTTTTGCCCTATATTATATTCTTTGTTCCTCGTATACTTTTGAATCACGCTGGATTCTAAGAGAGCGTGTTTTTATATAGAAGTACTTTGTTTTATATTTCATTCAACAACATACTATGCTATCCATTACAAATATTTGCATGAACTAGGGAAGATTCTGTCTCGTTTAAAAATTGTTAAATCATTTATCAATAATCCATGACAACTATAATTTTATATAGTTCACATTCTTGGCTACAATAATTGTAAAAAAAAAAAATATATAACCAATGAGGATGGAGTTTGGTAATATATCTAATTACTCATATGACTGAAGTTTAATAATTTTTAAATTAATCAAATACCCTTAGTGCTGTAAAGTACGAGATAATTAAACTTACTCTTTTGAAATGTGATTTATGGCACTAATAGAAAAAAAATAAGAAATTGTAACATTTATTGGTATGCGGTGGAAATCTTTACAAAGGTAGTTGTTTATTTTTCGCATAATATTTTTTATATGCTGCAGTTTCTTTAGTGAATCACTAAAGACTTTTCGTTCGGTATACCACTGAACTGGATGAATTATCTTTGGCATAGAACTGAACATATTTTGACTAATATTTCTCAGTTAAAATAATTTGCTGTCATCAATTCTTTAAAAAAACTAGTTCCCATAAAAATATATTTCTTTCATCTCAGGAAACTAAGTGCATTGAGGACCAGCAGTACGAAAGACAACCAGTGGCGTCGCCTCGCTAATGAATGTTTGTGAAAATAAGTCAGCCATTTTGCAACATTTAACAATGTCAGCCATCTTGAAACATTTTGCAATGTCAACCATATTGAAAAATTTTGAAACTTCAGCCATTTTGAAATGTCAGCCATCTTGCAATAATTTGCAATGTCAGCCATCTTAAAAGATTTTGCAACGTCAGCCATTTTGCAACATCAGCCATATTGCAACATAAGCTGCCTTGAAACATCACCCGTCTTGCGACATAACACAATGTCACCCACTTTACAATTCAGCCATGTTGCAACATTTCAATGTCAGTCAATTTGCAACCTGTTTTGCCATGTCAACTACATTGCAACATAACTGCAATGGCAGCCATATTGCAACATTTTCATTTTGCAACTTCAGCCATCTTGCTACATCAGCCATTTTCCAATATTTTGCAACATCAGCTGTCTTGCAACATTCTGCAACATTAGCATCTTTCAACATTCCGATACATCCACAGTTTGTAACATTATGCATCATCTGTGGCTTGTAACATTCTGCAACATCTTGCAATATTCTGCCACATCAGCTAATTATCTTGCAGCATCTTGAAAAATCTTGTAACATCGCCATCTTGGAACATTCTGCAACATTCGCATCTCTTAACATTCTGCAAAATCAACATCTTGCAAGAATGGCATCTTATCTTGCAGCACCTTGAAAAACCTTGTAACATCAGCATTTTGCAACATTCTGCAACATCAGCATGTTGCAACATTCTGCAACATCAGCAAGGTGCAACATTCTTCAATATCAGCATGTTACAACATTCTTCAACATCAGCATGTTGCAATATTCTGCAACCTCAGCATCTTTTAACCTTCTGCAACATCAGCATCTTGCAACATTCTGCAACATCAGCCTCTTGTAACCTACTGCAACATCCGCATCATAACATTCTGCAACAAAAGTATTGTAACATTCTGCAACATCAGCTTCTTGCAACATTCTGCAAGATTCCGATACATCCACATCTTGTAACTATGCCTCATATGTGGCTAACATTATGCAACCCAAGCTAATCCTGCAGCATCTTGAAAAATCTTGTAACATCAGCATCTTGCAACATTCGCAGCTTGTATAACATTCTGCAACATTCACAGCTTGCAACCTTTTGCAACATCAATCTTGTCACATTTTGAAACATCAGCATCTTGCAACATCGGTATCTTATCTGGCAGCATCTTGAAAAATCTTGGAACATTCTGCAACATTAGCATCTTGAAACATTCTGCTACATCAGCATGTTGCAATATTCTTAAACACCAGCCTCTTGCAACATTCTGCAACATCCAAAGCTTGCAACCTTCTGCAACATCTGCAGCTTGTAACATTCTGCAACATCATCTTGCAAAAGTCTGCAACATCGGCATCTTGTATTAACTGGAAAAAAATAATATTGGCATCTTGCAACAGTCAGCACCTTAGAACATTCTGCAACATCCACATCTTGCAACATTCGGCAACATCCGGACCTTGTAACACGGCAACATCAGCATCTTTATCTTGCAGCATCTTAAAAAAAATCTGGTAAAATCAGCATCTTGCAACATTCTGCAACATAAGCCTCTTGCAACACATCCAAAGCTTGTAACCTTCTGCAACATCCGCATCTTGTAACATTCTGCAACATCATCTTGCAACATCAGCATCTTGTAGCAACTTGAAAAAAATAATATCTGCATTTTGCAACAGTCAGCATCTTAGAACATTCTGCAACATCCACATCTTGCTACATTCGGCAACATCCGGACCTTGTAGCACTCTGCATCGTCAGCATCTTTATCTTGCAGCATCTTAAAAAAATCTTGTAACATCAGCATCTTGCAACAATAACGTCAACATTTTGCAACATTCTGCAACATGGGCACCTTGCACCATCTTGAAAATTTGTGTAACATCAGCATATTGCATATTCTGCAACATCCATATCTTGTAGCATTCTACAACATCTGCAGCTTGTAACCTTCTGAGACACCTAACACTTGCAACATTTTGCAACATCAGCACCTTGCAACATCCCACCTTGCAACATCCAAAGCTTGTAACCTTCTGCAACATCCGCATCTTGTAATTCTGCAACATGGGCACCTTGCACCATCTTGAAATTTTTTGTAACATCAGCATCTTGCAACACCAGCATCTTGCATATTCTGCAACATCCACATCTTGTAGCATTCTACAACATCCACAGCTTGTAACCTTCTGACACATCCGACACTTGCAACCTCCTGCAACATCAGCATCCTGTAACTTCGATATCTTATCTGGCAGAATCTTGAAAAATATTGCAACATGAGCATCTTGCATCTGCAACATCAGCACCTTGCAACATTCCGATATATCCACAGCTTGTAACATCAGCATATCTTGCAGCATCTTGAAAATCTTATATCAGCACCTTGCAACATTCTGCAACACCTGCATGTTTTGACCTTCTGCAACATCCGCATCTTGTAACATTCTTCAATAATCAGCATCTTGCAACATCAGCATCTTTATCTTGCAGCATACTGAAAAATCTTATAACATCAGCATCTTGCAACAGTAACGTTAGCATCTTGCAACATTCTGCAACAACATATCTTGCAACAAAGGCATCTTATAAAGCATTTTGGAAAATCTTGCATTATAGAAATCTTGTGATGTTCTGCAACATCAGCATCTTTTACCCTGCAACATCCGCATCTTGTAACCTTCTGCAACATCAGCATCTTACAACATTATGCAACACTGGGTCTTTGCAACATTCTGCAACAACAGCATCTTGTAACATTTTGCAACACCTTGTAAAATCAGCTTCTTGCAACATCTTGTAACATCAGCATCGTGCAATAAACTATAATCAGCATCTTGCAACATTCTGCAACAATGGCATCTTGCACCATTCTTCAACATCGGCATCTTGCACCATTCTTCAACATCGGCATCTTACAACATCGTCATCTTGCAACATCAGCATCTTGCTACATTCTGCAACATCAGCATATTGCATCATCATCTTGAAACATTCTGCAACATGTTGCAACATCATCTTGCATCATTCTGCAACATCATCATCTGGCATCATTCTGCAACATCATCATCTTGCAACATCCTGCAACATCAGCATCTTGTAACAGCATCTCGCAACATTCTGCAACATTGGGTTCTTGCAACATTCTGCAACATCAGCATCTTGCAACATTCTGCAACATCAGCATCTTGCAACATTCTGCAACACCATCTTGCAACATTCTGCAACATCAGCATCATGCAAAATTAGCATCTTATTTTGCAACAGTGCAATATCAACATCTTGCAACATCAGTATCTATTTTGCAGAATTTTTAATGATCGGCACCACTAACGTCAGCATCTTGCAACATAATTTTGAAACATTCCACAACAGTTTTTGCAAAATTGTGCATCATCTGCATCTTGCAACATTCTGCAACATCAACATCTTGAAAAATTAGTGTATTATCTTGCAGCATCTTTAAAAATCTTGCAACAATCTCGCAATATTCCACAACATTCTGCAACATCAGCATCTTGCAACATTCTGCAACATGCCAATACATCTGCAGCTTGTAACATTCTGCACCATCTGCAGCTTGCAACATTTTGCAACATCCGCAACTTGTAACATCGGTATCTCATCTTGTAGCATCTATAAAAATTGTGCAATATAGGCATCATGCAACATTATGCAACATCAGCATCTTGCAACATTATGCAACATCAGCATCTTGCAACATTATGCAACATCCAAAGCTTGCAACATTCTGCAACATCAGCTGTTTTTAATAATCTGAGACATCAGCATCTTGCAACATTATCTTGCAGCATTTTGAAAATGAGCAACACTAACGTCAGCATCTTGCAACATCATCTTGGAACATTCCACAACATCAGCCTCTTACAACATTCTGCACCATCCACATCTTGTAACCTTCTGCAACATCCACATCGCAACTTTCTGCCACATAGGCATCTTGCAATATTAACACCTTGCGACATCGGTATATTATCTTGCAGCATCTTGAAAAATCTTGCAACAATCTTGCAACATTACCATCATGCAACATTCTGCAACAACAGCATCTTGTATGCAACATTCTGCAACATCAGCATCTTGCAACATATTGCAGCATGCCGATACATCTGCAGATTGTAACATTCTGCACCACCTGTAGCTTGTAAGATTCTGCAACATCTGCATCTTGCAACATTTTGCAACATCGGCATCTTGCAACATCGGCATCTTGCTACATTGGCATCTTATCTTCCACCATCTTGAAAAATCTTGTAACATTCTGTAACATCAGCATCTTGCAACATCGGCATCTTATCTTGCAGCATATTTAATTGAAACATAATCTTGCAACATTATGTAGCTTGCAACAATCTGCAGCTTGCAACAATCCGCAACATCAGCATCTTGCAACATTCTGCAGCATCAGCATCTTATCTTCCAGCATCTTGAAAAATCTTGCAACATCATCATGCAACACTTTGTAACATCCGCATCTTGCAACATCCTGTAACATCAGCATCTTGCAACATTGGCATCTTATCTTAGTGTATTTAATTGCAACATCAGCATCTTGCAACATTTTGCAGCTTGTAACATTCTGCAACATCAGCATCTTACAACATTCTGCAACATCAACATCTTATCTTGCAGCATCTTGAATAAGTGTAACAGCATCTTGCAACATCAGCACCTTGCAACATACTCATCGTAACATTCTGCATTGGTATGTCAGTCATCTTGTAAAATTTGCAACGTCAGTCATCTTGCAAAATTTGCAACGTCAGTCATCTTGCATGTGCAATTTATTCTGCAACTTTAGCCACCTTGCATTTGCAACCATAGCCAACTTGCATTTGCAACATTCTGCATCACCCATCTTGCATCTGCAACTCGCAACATCAGCCATCTTGCATCTGCAACTCCCAACATTAGCCATCTTGCATCTGCAACTCCCAACATTAGCCATCTTGCATCTGCAACCATAGCCAACTTGCATTTGCAACATTGCATCACCCATCTTGCATTTGCAACATTCTGCATCACCCATCTTGCATCTGCAACTCGCAACATCAGCCATCTTGCATCTGCAACTCGCAACATTAGCCATCTTGCATCTGCAACTCGCAACATTAGCCATCTTGCATCTGCAACCATAGCCAACTTGCATTTGCAACATTCTGCATCACCCATCTTGCATCTGCAACTCGCAACATTAGGCATCTTGCATCTGCAACTCGCAACATTAGGCATCTTGCATCTGCAACTCGCAACATTAACCCTCTTGCATCTGCAACTCGCAACATTAACCCTCTTGCATCTGCAACTCGCAACATTAGGCATCTTGCATCTGCAACTCGCAACATTAACCCTCTTGCATCTGCAACTCGCAACATTAACCCTCTTGCATCTGCAACTCGCAACATTAACCCTCTTGCATCTGCAACTCGCAACATTAGGCATCTTGCATCTGCAACTCGCAACATTAGGCATCTTGCATCTGCAACTCGCAACATTAACCCTCTTGCATCTGCAACTCGCAACATTAGGCATCTTGCATCTGCAACTCGCAACATTAGGCATCTTGCATCTGCAACTCGCAACATTAGGCATCTTGCATCTGCAACTCGCAACATTAACCATCTTGCAGAATTTCTGCAATGTCAGCCATCTTGCAGCATTTCGGCAATGTCAGCCATCTTGCAGCATTTCGGCAATGTCAGCCATTTTGCAGCATTTCGGCAATGGCAGCCATCTTGCAGCATTTCGGCAATGGCAGCCATCTTGCAGCATTTCGGCAATGGCAGCCATCTTGCAGCATTTCGGGAATGGCAGCCATCTTGCAGCATTTCGGGAATGGCAGCCATCTTGCAGCATTTCGGCAATGGCAGCCATCTTGCAGCATTTCGGCTATTTCAGTCATCTTGCAGCATTTCGGCAATGGCAGCCATCTTGCAGCATTTCGGCAATGGCAGCCATCTTGCAGCATTTCGGCTATTTCAGCCATCTTGCAGCATTTCAGCTATTTCAGCCATCTTGCAGCATTCTGCATTAACGTCGGCCCTCTTGCAATGTCAGCCATTTTGCATTTGCAATATCAGCCAATTGTAATCTGCAACATCCACACCTTTTATCTTTGCAACATTGAGCAACGTCAGTCACCTCTCACCTCTTTAATACTGTGGAACGTCAGTCACCTTGAATCTCTGCAACATTGTACAATGAGCCTACAACTAGGACAATTATTTATTAGCTTTTTAAACTAAAAAAACATAACTGCTAATTCGAATGCTGTATTTCGAAAATATCCCTCTGGGTGGATAATGTTATGAATTAATCTATTGTCAAGAATATTAAAACCATTGGTAAAATAAAATTCAAAAAATTCTCAAAAAGATTCATTTAAGAGTTTTTCTTTGGCATCCAAAATCGAACGCCATTTAACGCTGATTGTGAAAAAAGTCAAGGTTAAATAGATTTATGTAAAATTCCTAATAAAAAAGTCAGATTCTCTTAGGTTAACTCGATCTATTTTTTTTACCAGTACCACAGCATTTTTTTTAACTTATAAGTGGAAAATGCCTGTTAATTTATCAAACTGTTCATTAAAAAAAAAATATTCTAATTTCTTGCAATTACGAGACAATACCACTTTTTTCAAGTGATTTTTCAAATCACCAGGTAGGGCAGAATTTTTTGGCACTATTGCTATAAATGCATTACGCCTCTATAACAGTTTATTTACACCAAGCTATATTAGTACTCAAAATAATCACAGACAATAGTTGCATAGTAAAATTTCTTATTTCTTCATAAAGTAACAAGTAACTCCCCAAATAATAGTTTAAAGATACACAAATCTATTAAAGCGTCATTGGTCAACGCTGATAGTAACAGTTAGTCATTTATTTTTATAACAAGAATCCAGCACATTACTATCTACTGTCAAGACCTCGACGTATCCACCTGACACTAGGTGTTACCATTAAAATAGTTGGGTAATATACTAAGATCATGTTTGGTTACGTAAGTAACTACTTATGTCAACATGCTGAACGGATTAGAGAAAAAATAGGTTCTGAAGCTTCACAAACTCCTATCTAATCGAGTTAACATTGTGCAATATTCTGAGCTTTACGGAAAAAAAAGCATGGCTATTGTAAATAACTCAGCATCGTAATTAATTTATTTTTTAATTTTATTTGTAAATAAAGAGGATTAATGAATGGGATTAATGCCTGATTTAAATTTAAGAATTTAGGCTATTCGACTGGCGCTCAGGCATTGCCATTTCAATATACAGTAGATTGACTTGGCAATGACTGAAATGGAGAATCCATCAAAGTGCTTATTGTATAATGAAGTAAAATAGTGATGTTGTACAGTAAGACAAGCCAGTGGAAAATACCTAGTACTGCAAGTAGATTCCAAGCCTTATTAGGATGTAAATACAAAGAATGTTTATAATTATGAAAAATCATATAAAACATACAAGAAGAGCTAATGGGATGACCATTTTTGCAGCAAAAAATATTGAAAATTTGTACATGTTAGACGGGACACTCTCTACTCCTAAATCTTAAAAGCGTTTTTCAATATATCCATTTTCATGCAATAAAGAGGAGAAAAATCAGATAAAGGAGAGAGATCAGATAAATTTCATTGAAGTTAATTTTAAATCTATAATCATGACTAGAATTTCAAATATGATTCTTTAACTGAAGGAAACTATCGAAGCAAAATTTAAGTAAAGAACAAACTTGGTCCTTGACCTACTAAAATTCATACTTCTGAGTTTTAATTAAAATTTCAAACCCATTATTTGCACAATACACTACGTATAACTAGATTTTTTTTTCAGGGTATTCAGACATACCTTGGAAACTTATTTTTTCAAAGAATTCCGTTTTCACCATTTGGAAAAAAGTTGGAAAGATGAAATGTCTACGAAGAGTTAACCAGAAGTGTCTGAAAAATAAGACCAAAATTAAGAAATTTCAAACCTACACATTTCCACACAAAAAAAGGAAGATTCTAGAAAGAGAATAGAACATATTGCTGGTATCCCACCAGTCTCGGGCAATTTTCTGTTGTTCAAGCTAATAATAGTGGATTTACAGGCTCGACATTTATTTGAAGAGCTTTTACAACAATAAAAATAACTTCATCCTTCTTTATTACATGTCGACAAGAAAAGTACAAGAGTATAACGGAACCCTTTAGTTCCATGGACTTTCAAGGTTGTCAACAGACTTACGAAATGTTTGTCCAGAAATATTCTTTTACTCGCGTCTATTAGGATTGCCGGTGTACCGATTGGCGCTGGCTAGTAGTCTAAAATTCTAGAGCCTCAAGATTCGTTTGGTTATAAAAAGTTTAATTTCATTAAATCCCTATTTCTCATAATAATTTTTTTAGTGTGTACAATAAACTAAATTATTATATACCAAGCTAGATTTTTTTACACTATAGACATTGTTGAAAATTAAAATGATTTACATCCTAATATATCTATGCAACCAAGATAGATGCCACTAGCTCAGAAAGTGACCAGAAAATACATTAATCTTCATAAATTCTAGAACAAAGCCTAGATGAAATTAATAAGATTTGGGAACAAAACTGCAGTATCTGTACACATTTTTAACCAAAGATTGGGTAAACATTACTTCCTATATAGAAATATGAAGATATAAAGCGCAAGTTACCCTTTGGTAATGAAAACAGCTAAGATCACAGAATTTTCAAAGCCCATAATAGCTATTCATCTTGTAACATACTATTGATACATATCACAGTACAATATGGGGCAATGCCTATATGTTAATGTATGATGTCCTCTCAGAATTTAATATATTTCAATGAGATTTAGATATGCTTACCTTTTATCTTAGCATCACAAAAAGAATTATTATTACTAGCCAAGCTACAACCCTGGTTGGAAACGCAGAATGCTACAAACCCACGGCCTCCAACAGGGAAAGAAGCCTAGTGAGGAGACGTAATAAGGAACTAGAAAATAAACTATTTAAGTAATGAATAAACAAATGAGATATTATACATGATCATTAACAGCGTCAAAATAAGTTACTCTTATATAATCCATAGAAAGAGACAATGAAAAAAAATTGTGGAATAGATTAACATAAGTTTGAACTTCGGAAGCTGGCAAGATCATGCCAAACACAATATGATCTCAACTAGAATAAAAAACTAATAGAATAAAGAGTAGCATTTGTGCCTCATGATGGAGAATTAACTGTATACTTAGTATTACGTAAAGTCTCGAGGATTGGAATTCCAAGGATGATCTGAATTATGAAATATTGAGCTACAAGCTTAAATAAATAACTGAACGACTGTGCTAGAAATTAAAATCCCGATTAGGACTAAGGTACTGAGTAGACCAAGTTTTATTCAACAAATTAAGGCTATAAAGTCACCAGCTGAAAACCAGACAGTAGAAAAATATTCAAAACAAGGTATTAGTGAAAAAACTAATATTACTTTAGGATAGACTGGTAGACAAAAACCTATAGTCTTGATTAATAATTAAATTCTTTATGCAATTGAAGAAGAAAAAGTGCGTTTCTCGATGTGCATGTTTGTTCAACATAATTCTTGCAGCATTGCACCTTTTTATCCTCAAATCCATGCCAAGTTGGATTTAGTGAAAGCTAAAAGGTGTTGAATCATCCATACTCTTAGGAGTCTAAACCTTTGGTTCTTTGCTTGATACTTCAAGGAGAAAACCATCACATGCAAATTAATGTTAATCGATATAAAGATAATCAACATACTAGGATCATGCTAAAGTACGTACCAGACTATTATTGTCTACTAATGTCAATCCGTTGAACATAGATTAGAAAGAAAATGAGCTTCTGAAGGTACACCATCTAATTATGATAAAGTAATTGTAAACACATAGTAAATATTGAGATTTGACAATAAAATACAAGGCTGTTTGGAATAAGTGCATACGTGCTATTGAAATTTGAATCAATTTGATTTGCCAATGAACAGAATTAAAGAAGGAATTGAATTTAGGCTAGTGGACTAGGGCTCGAGTACTGCCGTCTCTATACACTAGACCGACATTGGATGGAGTTGGGCACCCATTCAAGTGTCAATGTGTAACAGAGGAGAATCCCAAAATTTCATAATTAAGTAAAATCTGCATGTTGTACAGTAAGACATGTGGAAAATATCTAGTACTGTAAGCATATGTGATCTATGCTAGGTTGAATTTAATACAAAATGTTTATGATCATGAAAATTCTTAAAGAACATGCAGAAAAAGCTAATGAAAGGACCAGTTACTGAAAAATCCTACATGGTATAAAAATTCTGATACAATATTTTCTATAGGGTAACATTTAACTATTCACAACAAGGCAGTATTTCCAACAAGGCAGAAAACTAAATTTGTACATGTTAAACGGGACTCTCAAAATCTTGGTCTTCCTCGGTATATGAAATATTTGTGTAATAATATATCCTGATAAATATGATATAAGTGAATATACAATCAATAATAAATTCTAGAATTCCAAATGTGATGCTGTAACTTGTGAAAACTTTTGTCAATGAAAATTCTAAGTAGGGGACACGCTTAGACCTTGACCTACTAAAAATCCTACCATTGAGTTTTGCTAAGTAGTTTCATACCCCATTATTTGCACAATTTACTGATTATACCTTTGTCTTTCAATATAGTCAGTCATCAATTAGGAACTTACTTTTTCAAAGAATCACATTGTCACCATTTGGAAGCAAGTTGGAAAAAGGAAATACAGACTAGAGAGTGTTTAAATAGTGGAGTCTGAAATGTAATAAGAAAATAAAGCAATTAAAAACAGAAATTTTGAGAATAAGGAATTAATTTCGAAAGAATGGAATAAACTCCATGTTGTGGATTCTAGGGAGAAAAAAAAAGGCATATCGTTGGGATCCCACTACCAATCCGACCAGTCTCTGACAACTTTGTTGTTCAAATTAATAATTGTGTGTTTACAGGCTTGCCATTGATTTCAAAAGAATCCTTAAATAAAAACAAAAAAGAATTTAGCTCTTCTTTATCAAGATCTGTCTACACGGAAAGTAGACTAGTAAAATAGAAACTTTTAATAACAAGGCTTTCCAAGGTATACAACAGGTTGTTATGAGAAGTCGATCCAGACAACTTTCACTACCCTGTTAATTAAGAATGCCGGTAAACCCATGGGATCTGGATACAGCTTAGAATTCTGGAGCCTCGGGATGCTTTTAGTTATAAAAGTTTTAATTCCATTAGATCCTCGTAGTTCATTACTAAACCTGTCTAAGGTAACATTCACTACTAAAAACACGAAAATACTACGTAATAAGATTAAATTTTAAGACAAAATTCATAAACATTATTGAAACCTGAAATAATTTACATCCTAAATATATCTATGTAACCAAGATGTCATTGTTTCTGAAAATGACCTGAAACTACATTAATTTTCACTAATTTCAGAACATTCAACTTTTATGAAATTAAAAATTTTCTGTGAACAAAATTTCAGTATGTATACATATTGCCAACTAAAAATTAGACATCCCTCATCTCATCCGATAAAATTTTGAAGAGAAGAAGAGAAAGTTACACACTTTGGTAAAGAAAAAGTATAATAAGGAAATTAACAATTTCCAAAGATCGTAATACCTGTAGAATTTATAAAATACTATACTGTACATTATTGGGAGACTTTGGAGTTTATATGCTGTGGTTCTGATAAAGAAATAAAAACCGAATGAAAAGATGCCCAGAATGTGAAGGATTAGCTTTCAAATATCCATATACAAAGAATAACTTTATATAAAAAAATTTCAATAGTTATAGTACAATCAAACTCTTTCCACATACTGTGAAGCTTTGGGAAAGGATTATAGAGCATAGGATAAGGGAAGAGACCGAGTTTGGAGACGAGCAATTTGGATTTATGCCCAGTAGAAGCAATTTTTGTACAAAGGCAGTTGATGGAAAGAATAAAGAAGGCCAAAAGAAATTACATAGTATTTATTGACTCAGAGAAAGCTTTTGATAAGAGTTCCACGGCAGGAGATATGGAGATGTCCGAAACAGAGGGGAACACCAAAGAACTATGTTAAGACGGATCAGAAGTATGTACGGAGGAGCAGGCACACAAATAAGAACGAGTGTATGAAGGAGCAGTGTTGGTTTGACCGAGACGTTTGAAGTAGGGGTTGGGGTATATGTAGTAAAGGATGTAATTACTGAAAAAGAGTGAAGGAACAATTACCATGGACAATGCTATTTGTATATGATATAGTTCTATGCGATGAAACCAGAAAAGGATTGGAGGTTAAGCTGGAGAGATGGAGAGAGGAATTGGTGAGCAGAGGTATAAAGGTCAGTAGAACAAAAACAGAGTGTGTTACACCCCGTAGAATCAATCAGGCGACATACATTTGCTGGGAGAAATAATAAGAACGACAAAAAAATTTAAGTACCTATGGTCATATGTTGAGGAAACAACAGAGACCCGAATGTTAGTAAACAGTAGAATTCAAGCAGGGTGGAATAAGCGGAAAAGAGTGTAAGGAGTATTGTGTGATCGAAGGATAAAAAAGTTGAAGGGAAAGTTTCATAAAACTATAGCGAAACCTGTCATAACATAGTGCAGAGACCTGGGCTATGAAAAGACCTTTAAGAAAATGGATATGCAGAGATGATGATGCCAAGATGGATGGCTGAGATCCAGAGACTGGATAGGGTTAGGAATGATTTCCTACGGGAAACAAGGTTACAGAGGTGTCAAAGAAAATCCAAGAAATGAGACTCCACTGGTTTGAGCATGTAATGAGGAGAGACCAGGGGTATGTTGGGAGGAGGTTGCTGGCGATGAAATGTGCCGGGTAGGAAGAAGATGGAGAGACCAAAGAGAAGGTGGATGAAGAGTGTAACAACAGATCTGGAGGGGAAGGATCTTGCATTGGAGGCCATCAAAGATAGAAGAAATTGGAAACTGCTTTCAAGAAATGGCGACCGTGCATAGCAAGAAAAGGTTAATACAAAGAAAAAAAAAAGAACTGTAGATAAACATTACAGTACAAAATGTAACAATACATATAAATATTAATTTGCAATATACTCCCTAAAAATAATTTTAATTAAAATTCAACTATGTTCAACTTTTATCTTCAAATCATAAAAAATATAATTATTACTAGCCAAGCTGTAACCCTGGTAAGGAAGGCACAAGGCTACAAACTCAATATACAAGGGATCCAACAGGGAAAGCAGTAAGAGTCAAGTGAATAAGGAATTGACGAATAAACTATATATAAAATTAATGAAAAAATTATATTTACCTGTAGGTTTTAAGATCAGTGACAACGTTAAAATATATCAGTCGTATATAATCTAAAGTATTAGACTTCTGTCAAACTTTTCAAGTTTTATTTTCTTACAAATTCTGAACATCGGAAGGTCAACCTACCGCACAGCCAAATTAGGAAGATTATACCATACACAATATAGTCACTGCCTTATGGTGAAGAGTTAACTGTATGCTTAGTATTACGTACAGAATAGTTGAGTCTTGGCAGATTTTATTTCAAAGGATGATTTGAATTATGAAATATTGTGCAACATGCATTAAAAGATAACTGAATGATTTTGCCAGTGATTAAAATTCAGATTAAGAATAATGAATCTAGCAGACTGCAAGTTTTAATCCACAAATTAAGGTTAGTCACCAGCTGAAGACCAGACAGTACAAAATAACTCAAAGCAAGGAAAAAGTGAAAAGATTATAGAAATTCTTTAGGATAGACTGACCGACGAAAATCTCAGATTTTATCAAAATCCTATTTTATGTGCAATTGAAAAAACTGTATGCTTCCCAATGTGCGGTTTTGTTCAATGAAATTCTTGAAGTATTCCCTATTTTTTCCTCAAGTCCACGCCAAGTTGCATTTAGTGAATTCGGGTGTTGAAACATCTAAACCTTTGGTTCTTTGCTTAATACTTGTGAATAGGGGTAGTTTACGTGACCTGCAAATTTATGTTGACTGATATAGAGATAATACAATAGGATCATGCTAACGTACGTAAGTAACAAACTATGAAATATTCCTTTTGGAATCTTGTGGAACAAAGATTAATTAGAAAAAAAAATATATCTTCCGAAGTTACACAAACTCTACTATTTAACTGATTGAGATCACAATAATCTTTAATTTCGTAAAGCTCAATATTCCACAGACCATTAGCAATAATTGCATGCCTAGTGATGAATTTAATTATTTGATTTGTGAATTACTAATATTAATGAGTAGATCAAATTTGTGAATTTAGGCTAGTCGACTGGCGCTCGAGCATTGTTATCTTTTTATATAGATTGGGAATTTGGGACGCCAACGGCTGTAGTGGGCAATACAGACAAGCACCTATGAGCAACAGAAGAAAATACCAAAATTGCACAATTAAGTAAAATTTAGATGCAAGACCAAGTGGAATTTACCTAGGACTGCAAATAGATGCTGTACTCCAGGAATATCTGAATACCAAGTGGTTTATAATTATGAAAAATCGTATAAAACATGTAAAAAGAGCGGAAGGAAAAACTGAAATTACTGAAAATCTTATATGATATAAAATGATGACACGAAGTTTCTAGAAGGTAACATTTAAAAGGAACGCTTTTCATAACATGGGAGAATATTTGAAATTTCTTTTTTAGACGGAACTCGAAATCTTAAAGCCTTCCTCAGTCTATCAATGTTTGTGCAATAATGAAGAGAGAGCCAATAAATTTCATAAAAGTGAATTCAAAATCTATATTATGTCTAGAATTTCATCTCCGATTCTTTTACTTGTGGAAACTTTCTGAATTAAAATTTCAGGTAGGGATTACACTTAGTCCGTGGAGTGCTAAAAATCACATTTTATTAGTTTACTCGAGTGTTTTACTAAAGTTACAATTAACAATTTAATTCCCTGTTATTTGAACAATACACTAATTATAGCTAAATTTCTTTAAGGGAATTTAGGAATAATTTAGGAATTTACTTTATCAAAGAATTCCCTTTCTACCCCTGGGAAACAAGTTCGAAAGAAGAAATTCAATCTACAAAAAGTTTAAACAGTAGAGTTTTAAATATAAGGTTAAAATAAAGAAACTTCAAACCTCGAGTTTTCACTAGAAGAAAATATTTGAAAGAGAATGGAATAAAGTCCATGTTCTTGATTCTAGGAAGATGATTAACACATAGTTGCCATCCAGCTAACAAACCCGCCAGGCTTGTGTAACTTTGTTGTTCTAATTAATAATGAAGTGTTTACAGGATCAACATTTATTTCAAACGCAGGATTTGTGGACAACAAAGTAACACACTACTAAAAATAGAAATACACTACATATCAAGACCGTTTTTAAAAGCACCCTTCATAGATTAATGAAATCTGAAATTATTTACACCCTCAATATATATATGCAACTAAGATAGAAGTCTAAAATTCCAAATGTGAAAAACCTGCCAATGAAAATCTCATGCAAGTATCACTTGTTCCTCCACCTATTAAAATCTTGCGTTTGACTTTTGCTAAAGCACAATTGCATACGCCATTATTTGCACAATCCAGTAATCATAGCGAGAATTCTTTCATAAAACTCACATACTTTTTCAAAGAATACCCTTTTCACCTTTTGGAAAAGTTGGAAAGAGCGAATTCAGTCTACAAAAAGTTTACCCAATAGAGTCAAAATGTAAGTTCAAAAGGAAATTTCTAACCCAATTTAGAATTTTCCCTGGAGGAAAATAATCAAGAGAACTGAATAAAATCAATGTTCTTGATTCTAGGAAGAAAACCAGAGCCCATTGCTGGCACCCTACTATTAATCCCCACCAGTCTCGGGTCCCTTTTTTTCTAACTAATAATGATGTATTTAAAGGCTTGAAATATATTCCAAACGTATTCTAAAAACAAAAAGAAACTGGCACCTTCATTATCGCAATACCTGTCGGCAGGGAAAGTACTTGACTACGATAGATCTTTCTACTTCTATGACTTTAAGGTTTACAAAAAGTAAAAAAACTGCTGGAAACTGCCTAGAATTCTAGAGCTCATGATGTTTTTAATTGTAAAAAGCTTAATTCCCTTCCCTTTGATCTCGTATCTCGTTATTACTACAACTTTGTCTTAATAGATACAGAAAATACAAATACTACATATTAAGCAAATTTCATGTAAGATACGCTTCACAGGCATTGCTGAAATCCAAATTATTTATACCCTTAATATATCCAGGAACCAATTTAGATATCAATAGCTCAGAAAATGACCGGAAAACTACACAAATCCTCACAAATTCCTGATTATTTAAACTTAATGAAGTAAAATTCATCTGATAAAATTTCAGTGTTTGTACCCTACTACTACTACCACTAATACTATTACTACTAACATTACTACTACTACTACTGTCCTGAGGCAGGTCCTTTTATGGATTAATTCTCTACCCATGGCCACCTCCTCCTCCTACCTCTAGGTGTTTGTCTTTAAAATTTACCTTCTATAATGTCCTTCAGTTACTTCTCCTCTCAAAGTGTATCTTATCCAATTTTTCTGCCTTCTATCTGTTGCTGTAATTATAGTTTTCTGTTCAACTATTCTTAGTATTTAATTTGTCTTGTGGTTTCTCCAACTTATTTTCAGCATCCTCCTTCATATCCACATTTCAAATGCTTACAGAAGTTTCTTGTCTGTTGCTTTTATAGTTCATGTTGAGAACCATTCATTGCTACACTGCTTATGAAACTTTAACAAATCTGTTCTTCAGTTCTATTTTAAGGTTTCCCCTTTAATAATCGTCCATCTCTATCTCTAAAAAGCTACCTTACCTTGAGCTATTTTGTTTTTCATCTTTTCATTACAGTTTTCTTCTCGAGTTTGTTATAATACTTCCCAAGTACTTCAAATGACTGACTTCCTTCACAGCATCATCTCTAATTTGCACATTTATTGGAGATCCTAGTCTTCTTGCAATTCTCATTATCCTGGTCTTGGATATCTATCATTCCATATTTTTGTGCTTACCTATTTATCATATTTGTCATCCTCTGTAAACCCTCTCTTGTGGTACAGACAATTGCCTTGTCATCAGTGAACCTCGGTTTTCACATTTTCTCCTCCCACCTTAATGCCATCTTCCGCATAGAGGTTGAACAGTATTGGTGATAGGAAACATCCCTATCTTAATCTTCTTCCAACAGTTCCTAGTTCAGAATCTTCACCTGCAGTGTGTACAGTTACAGATTGATTTAGATTAGGTATATATACACATTCCCAGCTAAAAATTAAGAAGCCTTTACTTGCCTTCTGGAAATATGAAGTGAAAAAGCAAAAGCTACACTTGTTAATGTAAACAGCTAAGGAAAATTACGGTTTCTAATGACCATAATAACCATTGATTTTATATCAGTGTTATACAGTGAAAACTATCTATGGTATCCATAGATTCTTTTTACAATACAATGTGGAGCAATGCCTTATAATGTTGATATTCAATATACTAGAAATTAAATTAAAAATCCAGATATGCGTTTCTATTACCTTCGTATCATAATGATAATGATTATTTTTAATACTACCCAAGCTACAGCACTGATTGGAAGGGCAGAATGCTACAAGTACAAGGGCTCCAACAAGGAATGCTATAATGAAGAAATTAAATAAGGAAACCGAATAAACTATATCAAAGTAATGAATAAAAAATATGAATAGTAATATCAGTGACATTAAAATATATCGATCATTTATAAAATATGCAACTTGATTTGTGTCATTCTGGTAAACAGACAGATTTTACAAAAAGTTTGGACTTGGAAGTTCAACCGATTCCACCGCCAGATTAGGAAGACTATTCATAATCTAGTCACAGCTGGAATTGAAACTAAAATTCTGTGTCGCATTGTGCCTTATTATGGGGGGAAGTCATTAATGATAGAATCAAATACACACCTAGTATGCAGATAGTGTAGTCTTGGAAGATCTGAAGGCAAAGAAAAATCTTGTGTATATTACGTGAACGACTGTGCCAGAGATTAAGGAATAAGTAAGTTACCAAACTAAAAGTTTCATCCAAGAAATAAGGATTAGGAGTTAATAGCTGAAGACCAGATAGATCAATACTCAAAAAAGTTAAAAGTTTAAGAATTAAAACATTTTTTTAGGAAAAACTGATCGCCGAAATTCTAAAAATACTTTCTCAATAAGCCATTTTTTTTTGCAATTGAATATGCAGCAGAAAGAGTTCTTGTTCAAGATTCTCGAAGCATTAATCATTTGGTCTTCAAATCCACTCACAGTTGCATCTAGTGAATTCTGAAAGTGTTGAATCATCCATACTCTTAACAGTCTAAACTTTTGCTTCGTTGCTCGATACTCCTGACAGAGGTAATCTGTGTCACCAACAAATTGATGTCGACTGAAAAATATTTTCTTTAGCACGAGTATAAACAAAAATTAACAGTCTAAATTATTTTATCAACATCATAAGCATTGTAAAAGACCCTTGTTTTTAAAAAATTCTAGAAAATATTTTAACATGAAAATGTATATTTTGAGAGTAGCTTTTGAGTATGTTTTCAATACATCCACATTTTCAATCCGATTATGAGAACCCTGGGTCAACATTATGTGTAAAGGATTCCTGGCCCTCTACGCGCCTCTTTAGAAAAGAAAAAGAAGACGGTAAAAAAATGCCCGCATACCTTTTATTTTCTTTCAATATATGATAATGTACCGAGAATTTAAAAACACCGTTGACAAAAAAAAAAAAAATTCTTGAATGGAATTTTGATTTTTTTTTTCTGTAAAGGACTTTGGAAAACCGAAATATATGGTCTAAATATGTCTGCATGGCTTCTTAGAAAAAGGAATCCATGTGGTTGAGGTCTCTTCCTCACCAGAAAATTAAATTTGAAGTCATCACAACACCTCCTTGTGAGCGCCCTAAATGAATGAAAAAGGCTATTTTTACTAACCCAAAATATGACAAATTCTTAGATAATTTGTATTTTTCCTAACGATACAAACCTTAGCTATTTACATGGGGGTAATTACTTTGGCAACAGCCGATGACGAGCCATAAAGTTTTAACGAGGGTTTCCTACCCCACTGTTAGTTAGCGGGGGGGTAGGGAGGGGTAGCTAGCTACCCCTCCCCCCTCACACACCGGTGAAGATCCACTTTACTTAGGAATAGGACTTATTTTGGGGGACAGGGCTGGCGGGCACATAACTGTAAATAGCTAAGGTTTGTATCGTTAGGAAAAATACAAATTATCTACGAATTTGTCATTTGTTCCGTAACTGAATACAAACAAACGCTATTTACATGGGGTGACTTAACCCTTAGGAAGGGAGGCAAGTCCCCTGCCATACTGGCTTTGGCTTGCCCGGGGGCTCCCAACCTGGGTTCATAAAGGAACTCGAAGGTTGGGGCCCCTGCGCCTCGCAGACAGCTGAGGGGCTGCTGCAGCCTATGTAAGTCGTGTGTGAAGGTGAGCAGTGACTTGTCCTAGGAAGTTGACCTGGAGTTCTCTAGAGGGAAATCTAGGCTAGGACTACCCAATACCACCTCGTTAGGGTATGGGGACATGACAGTATTACAAGTTAATACTAAGAACACAAGGGAGCATGGATTACCTGCAGAGGTTCGAGATCAGCTGTGCAAAGAACCCAGAATGCAGTTTTTCTCCAAGGGAGGACAGGATGAAGAAAAGAAAAGGGCCAGACAGATCTTTTCATTCACACAGACTAAAACAGGGTAACAATGCCCTCAACCCTCTGCTACTTGTCCAATTAGGAGCCCGAGGTTAGACCAGCTGTTGTGCAGCCACCACAGGGCCGATAGAAAACGTATCGAGCCGCCTGTGTGTCACGTCTTGCAGGTAGTGGGCCGTGAAGGTGGTACGACGCTTCCACACCCCAGCTTGCAGGACCTGCGTCACCGAAAAGTTCTTCTTGAAGGCCAGGGACGTAGCAACGCCCCTGACATCATGCGCTCTAGGGCGTCACGACGGAGGAGGGTCAGAACTCAAGGCCAGGAGGATCACTTTGCGGATCCAGGCCGAGATGGTATTTCTGGTAACCTTCCTCTTCGTTTCCTCGGTGCTAACGAACAAGTTCGACACCTGGGGGCGAGCTGCAGCTGTTCTTTTGAGATACAACCTCAGACTCCTGACTGGGCACAGTAGGAGATGGTCTGGGTCATCTGTTACAGAACGAAGACTCGAGACCTGGAAAGAGTCGAACCTAGGGTCCTGCACTCCCGGGTTCTGAGTCTAGCAACGAACTCGGGGACGAAGCCGAACATTACCTCCCCCCATCCCCTTGAATGGGCGACGTCGTAGGAGAGACCATGTAGTTCATTGACTCGCTTGGCCGAGGCTAAAGCTAGCAGGAACACCGTCTTCCAGGTAAGGTGGCGATCAGAAGCCTGGTGTAACGGTTCGTAGGGAGGCCTCTTAAGAGACCTTAGAACCCGACCCACGTTCCAAGGAGGAGGTCTCACTTCCGACTGAGGGCAGGTAAGTTCGTAACTCCGTATGAGAAGGGACAGTTCCAGCGAGGAGGAAATGTCCATTCCTTTGAGCCTGAAGGCAAGACTTAAGGCTGAGCGATAGCCTTTCACTGCCGAGACTGAAAGGCGCATTTCTTCCCGCAGATACTCAAGGAACTCGGCTATTGCTGGTGAAGTGGCATCGAGGGGAGAGATACCCCTTCCCCGGCACCAACCACAGAAAACTCTCCACTTTGCCTGGTAGACTCCTGCGGATGACCTGCGCAGGTGGGCAGACATCCTTTCCGCAACTTGTTGCAAAAATCCTCTCTCTTTGAGGAGATGCTGGATAGTCTCCAGGCGTGAAGTCGGAGCGAAGCTACGGCTTTGTGAAAGATGTTGGAGTGTGGTTGTTTGAGTAGCTCGCGACGTGGAGGGAGCTCCCTCGGGATCTCCGTGAGGAGCTGCAGAAGGTCCGGAAACCACTCTGCGTGATGCCATAGCGGAGCTATCAAGGTCATCGAGAGATTGACCGATGTTTTGGTCTTGTTGAGGACCCTCCTCATCGGGCAGAATGGGGGAAAGGCGTACACATCGACGTTGTCCCACCGTTGTTGGAAGGCTTCTTGCCAGAGGGCCTTGGCGTCCGGGACTGGAGAGCAGTATAGCGGAAGCTTGGTGTTCAATGCTGTAGCGAAAAGGTCCACGGTCGGGGAACCCCACAAAGTCAGGACTCTGCTGGCTATCCGAGGATCCAAAGACCACTCGGTACTCACTATCTGCGTCGCTCTGCTCAGACTGTCAGCGAGCACATTCCTCTTGCCCGGAATGAAGCGACCCGCAAGTGATATCGAGCGGGCTTCGGGCAATCTCAGGACCTCCACCGCAAGATGGGATAGCTGTTCCGAAAAGGTACCTCCCTGCTTGTTGATGTAAGCCACTACCGTAGTGTTGTCGCTCATCACCACGACAGAGTGGCCTGCCAGGACTTGGTGGAACTTTTGAAGGGCCAGGAAGACGGCCTTCATCTCTAGCAGGTTTATGTGAGGGTACTTTTCTGATTCTGACCACAGGCCTGAGGCCCTGTGGTTCAGAACGTGGGCACCCCACCCTTTCTTTGAGGCGTCCGAAAACAGCATCAAAT
Organism: Palaemon carinicauda; assembly: GCF_036898095.1. NCBI lineage: Eukaryota > Metazoa > Arthropoda > Malacostraca > Decapoda > Palaemonidae > Palaemon > Palaemon carinicauda. Next base: position 34,143,883 of record NC_090735.1, on the reverse strand, counting down.
CCGGGGGGAGGACGAAAAGATCCACTTCCTTTCGTAGGTTCTCGTCTGTCACCCACCACTGAAGGTCCATCCGTTCCGCAGGGCCCATAGGAACCCTGACGTCTGGGGAATCGTGTCCTTGATTCCACCGAGACTTGAGTCGCCATTGCAGGGATCTCATCCTGAGGAGACCGTTTGGAACTAGACGGGCCAGGGAAGAAAGGAGACCGAGGAGACATAACCACGATTGGACTGGGAGTTCTTCTTGTCTGAGGAAAGGATCTGCGACCCTCCTCAGCCTTGCTATCCTGTCGTCTGATGGGAAGGCTTTGTGGAGATTGGTGTCCAATATCATGCCTAGATATACCAGTCGCTGAGTTGGAAGCAAAGAAGACTTCTCGAGATTTACCATGATCCCTAGATCTTGGCAAAGTCCCAGAAGCTTGTCTCTGGTGTCGAAGAAGGGTCGACTCCGAGTCTGCTAGGATCAGCCCGTCGTCCAGATAACGGAGAAGATGCCGATCCTGTGTGCCCACGAAGAAATCAGGGTGAACACTCTGGTAAATACCTGAGGTACTATGGAGAGACCGAAACACAGCACCTTGAACTGGTAGATCTTGTTGTGTAGGCAAAATCTCAGGTACTTCCTTGAAGACGGATGGATTGGGATCTGGAAGTACGCGTCCTTCAGGTCCAGTGTGCACATAAAGTCTCGTGGTCTCACTGACAGTCTGACTGTGTCTGCCGTCTCCATACTGAATGGAGTTTGTTTGACAAACCCGTTCAGAGTCGAGAGGTCGATGACTGGTCTCCAGCCTCCAGATGCCTTTCTCACAAGAAAGAGTCGACTGTAGAAGCCTGGGGACCCGTCCACGACCTCCTGGAGAGTGTCCTTCTCCAACATGGTCTGGACTTCGGCCCTAAGGGCCTGCCCTTTAGCCGATCCCATGGCAAAAGAGCTCAACGACACTGGATTTGCTGTCAGGGGAGGGAGAGAAGCTGTGAACGGGACGCGATACCCTAAGGATATCACGGAGACCGTCCAGGCATCCGCTCCGAGTTGCTGCCACCTTGCTGCGCAACTCTGCAAGCATCCCCCCACTGGTGGACACGCGGGGGGAACGCCAACCCTAGCGCTTCCGGCCTCGGCTGGAGCCTCTAGGGCTTTTGCCTTCCCTGGAGGACTTTTTCCCCCTCCAGACCTTAGTAGGAAAGGGCTTAGACACATTGGGCTTCGCTGCTACGGTAGTCTTCTTCGTATCCTTTATGGGACGTGGCTGCTGAACCTCCAGAGGTTTATAGGGCCTCGATGTTAGGGCCCTATGGATGAGGGAATCCTGATTGGATTTCCTCCACCTCTCGGCAGAGAGCTCCACATCCTTAGGCTCAAACAAGCTCTTATCAAGGACGGAAGAGTGTCTGAGCCTGCACGACTCGGCACTGGGAACCTTATGATGGAACCTCTCGACAACAGCGTCCCTACGTTTGAGGATCGTGTTGGCCCACAAGCTTGAGACTTGGTGGGATAGGAACTCGATGGTCCGAGTACCCGAGAGGAGAAAAGTTTCCAGAGCCTTCCTGGTGCTTTCCTTGGAGAGATCCTCGGACCGCACCAGGATACCCAGAGACCCCAGCCAGATGTCGAGCCATGAAGTGGCTTGCATAGCGCACTTGATGACCTCCTTCTGGCTCTGGATCTCAGTGGCCGAGAAGGATACGTGCAGAGTGGAGAACCTCTCGAGAGGAACTCCCCCTGTGAGTCCTTCCACGGAATGGTTTCAAGGGAAGGCTCAGCGCAGACTCCTAAAGGACCTCAAAGTACCTCCTCTGATGGACACGAGGAGGAGGGAGGAGTTTGCTTCCGGCACCGGATCTACTGGAGGAGGCAAGCTCCACGAACTGGCCCTCGACTTCATATCTGTCGCTCTTCATCCCCTGGGACCATGGCAGTGCTGCGCTGGCCCTAGAGGGCTTTTGAGTGCCGAAAATGCGATCCAGGACCGTGTCCTTACCCTTACGAGGCGGGACTTCAGGGTCCGGGATCCCATTGAGGTACCTCATGAGAGTCAGGACCTGCCAGAACGCATGTTCTGAGTCCTGGTGCTCGCCTCCTGACGGACTTGCAGCGAAGTCTCCGGACCCCAGAGGCTCTTCCTGGGGGGAAATGGGGGCATCCTCTACGGCTCTGGGCTGCTACTGTCTGATCCTAGAAGACAATTTTGGGATCGTCTTAGAGTTCTTAGGTTCCCTCCTGGGAGGGATGCAGGACTCTAACAGCGAAGGGGGCAAGTCCTTCTCCACCTCGGGACGAGGAGACCTCTCGGGAAGAGGAGGAACATCCACCACTGGTGCGATGGGGGAGTATTCCTGCTCATCTTTTTCTCTTGAAGAGGGATACTCCTCCGCCGCAGGGGAGGGCGAGAAGGTCTGAGGGGGAGTAGGATCCTTGCGCAAGGATCGACGCGCGGGAAAGCACAAGCCTCCGAGGAGGCTCCACGGGAGAGACGCCTCTCTTCCTCTTCAGAGGGAAGGAAGCTGCCGCTGGTTCGCGACCCGAATCAGAGAGTGTTGGCTTAATAGCCCGCACAAGAGCTCTGAGAAGGGTGTCGAACCAGGCCTGCTGACTGACAGCAGCGCTGTCAGATACTCTCTCTGAAGGGAAAGGGATCGACGGATCCCTAGGAGGAGTCAACACAGAAGGGTTCGCCTGTCGGGCTGTAAGAGAAGAATCCCTAGACCTGTCCGAGGAGCGTTCCCCCTCTGGCGAGAGCGCTGGTCTGCGCTTGCGGGGAGGAGAACGCGACAGAGAGGAAACCGCCTGCCGGCGATCGCGCTGGGGCTTGTAAACCGAGCCCAGATCAGAGTCGCGCGCTAGAGAAGGGCGCGAGGCTGGAAAATTGCTCGCGCGCACATCCGCGCGAGGGGGGGGGGGGGGGGGGGCGCGATGGCGCGTAGGAGGATGGACGGGAGCGATGGCGCGCCGGCGACAGAGCAGGAGCGTGCCCGTGAGGGAGCGCGGAAGCCTGAGCAGGAACATGCCCGCTCGCGAGTGGGCGATGGCGTGGGTGTGCGGCGATCTGGGACTGGAGGAGGCCGAACGCATGGGCGCGCAGTGAGTAGGTGAATCCCCGGAGGGCGAGCGATGACAGAAGCATCCGACCGGGAGTTTTGGAAGGACTGGCCGAGGAAGCGATAGCGCAGGAGCAGGGTCGTGAGCGACCTGAGAGCTTTGATGGCAGTCTGACTGGACCGGTTTACTAGCCTGTGCAACCGCTAGGTGCGCTGGCAATCGTGGCGCGTATCAGGAACAGGTCGCGTTGTAGTCGGCTGCTTCTGAGGTCGCGAGGTGCGAGCCACGTGTGGGCATGCCACCCCTGTTGTCTTAAAGACAGGCACAGGGCGTGAAGCAGGAACAGGAAGTGACAGGGGCGCGTCGGGCGCGATTGTGTCAGCAACAGATTCGCGCGGTTCCAGAAGTGGCCGGGATCGCCCGTGCGCGGGCTTGGCAACCTCCGGGGCGACGACTTGAGTCGTCGCTACGTGCGGTAGCGTTAGAGCTTCCACAGGAACTGCGCGCTTGCGCGCATCGTGAATCTCTCTCGTACTACGAGACTCCCTTGTATCGCGCGCCTCCTTAGATGGGCGCGATGTCCCCGAAGCAGCGCGTGGGCGTGTTGGGGTGCGCGTGGGCGTGTTGGGGTGCGCGTGTGCGCTGGAGCTGGGATCGTGCGTGGACGCGTGTCGTGTTTTTCCCCCGCAGGACGCAACGCGTCCGAAGGAACCTGTGAGCGCCTGTGCGCCAACTCAGGAACCTCCTGGATCGCGCGCGGCGAAACAGGAACCGGGGGCCCTCGAGATGCCGGAGGACGCTTGAGCGCTGAAGGCCACTGGGGCACCGGTGGACACGTGGGCGCCTTAACAGGAATTGCCTGCAAGTGTGCAGGAGAGCGTGGTGGCTTTACAACAGAAACAGGGCGCGTTTGCGCAGTTGAGCGCTTACGCGCAACATCAGGAGCTGCAGGTGGGTGATGAGGGCGCGCAGGGGAACCCTGGCGCGCAACAGGAGCAGTGGCGCGAACGGCCACAGGTGACCGCCGAGGTGCCTTGTCAGGAACGGCAGGAACAGCGGCAACAGAGGGCGTAGGCAGAGCCTTACGCTTAGGGACGGGCTGCGCAGTTGCGCGCTCAAGTCCCAGAGACCCCGAAGGGTCAGGAGGTTGCACAGTGGCAGTCTCCGGTGCGTAAAGCTCATCAGCAGCTTTAGATGTGGATGGTTGAGGAGACAGCTCACATTGTCCCGAAGGACGACCATCCTCCGACGGAGATCGCGAACGATCCCTGGAGAGGTCAAGGGTGGTAGCAGGAAGCTCAGTAGAACGGCGAGTCGTCTCCTCCGCAGAGGACTGTTTTGACGACGAGCCGAAGAGGCACCTCTTAACCCCTTTAACCCTGGATAGGTACGCTCCTCAGACACCCCTTTAAGGGTATACTCGGACGCGAACGACACCGACGCCAAAAAAAATTCTTGAAAAATCAGTTTTTGCAGTAACCTCCTTTTTTCTTTTGCCAAAAAAAACTTCAATGAATGCTTAAAACAACTGTAAAGATAAATACTACTCATCCGCAGAAAAACTATTTATTATAAATATTTTAAAAAATTAAGTAGAAAAAAAAAAGACCTGACATAAAAATTCATAAAAAAAAAGTTTATACATATATACACAAATCCTTTTAGGAATTGATTCTTGAATGTTTCGGACACATCTTGATGTATTTTGGATGAAGTCAGACCCATGGAGGTGAAGATCTGAAATGAGAAAAAAAGGGTAACTTTTTATGGCCAAAAAAATTTGTCCAAATTTCATGAATTTTTTTGGGTACCCAAATGAAATAGGAAGTGGCTAATTTTTTTAGGGAATAAACATATGTTATCCTAAAATAGAAATATGTAAAAAAATCTTCATTATTTTGTAAATTACATTTATATCAGGGGCCATATCTAAAGGTAATTTTTTGAGTACTTAGAAATTTCGTAAAAAAATACATATATCTAATATATAATATGATATTTATGCAGGTAAAAATATACCAAAATATCACAAATTCTATAGGGAACAAGAATATATATAGATAGGGCAGCTTACGCTTCGGATATGTCCACAAAATGGCCGCCAACCACACTGACTCAGACTCCCTAATCTGCCACTTGAAATGTAGGAAGGGTATGTCAATTTCAAGGTGTTATTTACTAATCTAATTATTATTGGATATGCATAAAAATTGTATGGTGGGTTGCTGGATAATTGTCGATTATTTTACGACTATAAAATTAAAATTCTGACCCAAAAAAATTTTTTTGAAGGGAAATAAAATCGAAAAAAAAAATGTAAAACAATATAATATTTTAGCTAAAAAAATTTGATGATATTCAATCAAAAAAAAAGTAAACAAAATTTTCCGACAAATAAACATCTAGAGGAATCATTACTCTGTGATAGTTCCTTAGTACGTAGTAATTTTGAAAGAATTGTGAAAAAACGAAAAAATGGCAATCACCGGAAAATCGAACACATACCTATATATACGCCATATCTGGCTAAAAAAAAGATAGGCATGGGTAGCCAGATCATCTAGAAACACTTTCCAACACTATAAAAATATAAGTTTTGCGACACTACTTGCCAATTCCTTACGGTAACATGACTAAGCGAAAAAATGCAAAACAAATAAAAAGGGGCACTCGCGGAAAAATGGCTAACATTCTAATATACGGCATTTCAGAAAAAAAAAATTCAGCCACGTGCTAGGCAAACCATCAAGGCACATTTTCCGACAAATAAACATATAAATGAATCATTACTCTGTGATAGTTCCTTAGTACGTAGTAATTTTGAAAGAAATGGGAAAAAACGAAAAAATGGCAATCACAGGAAAATCGAACACATACCTATATATACGCCATATCTGGCTAAAAAAAAAAGATAGGCATGGGTAGCCAGATCATCTAGAAACACTTTCCAACACTATAAAATTATAAGTTTTGCGACACTACTTGCCAATTCCTTACGGTAACATGACTAAGCAAAAAAATGCAAAACAAATAAAAAGGGGCACTCGTGGAAAAATGGCCATTCTAATATACGGCATTTCAGAAAAAAAAAATTTCAGCCACGTGCTAGGCAAACCATCAAGGCACATTTTCCGACAAATAAACATATAAATGAATCATTACTCTGTGATAGTTCCTTAGTACGTAGTAATTTTGAAAGAATTGTGAAAAAACGAAAAAATGGCAATCACCGGAAAATCGAACATATACCTATATATACGCCATATCTGGCTAAAAAAAAGATAGGCATGGGTAGCCAGATCATCTAGAAACACTTTCCAACACTATAAAAATATAAGTTTTGCGACACTACTTGCCAATTCCTTACGGTAACATGACTAAGCGAAAAAATGCAAAACAAATAAAAAGGGGCACTCGCGGAAAAATGGCTAACATTCTAATATACGGCATTTCAGAAAAAAAAAATTCAGCCACGTGCTAGGCAAACCATCAAGGCACATTTTCCGACAAATAAACATATAAATGAATCATTACTCTGTGATAGTTCCTTAGTACGTAGTAATTTTGAAAGAAATGGGAAAAAACGAAAAAATGGCAATCACAGGAAAATCGAACACATACCTATATATACGCCATATCTGGCTAAAAAAAAAAGATAGGCATGGGTAGCCAGATCATCTAGAAACACTTTCCAACACTATAAAATTATAAGTTTTGAGACACTACTTGCCAATTCCTTACGGTAACATGACTAAGCAAAAAAATGCAAAACAAATAAAAAGGGGCACTCGTGGAAAAATGGCCATTCTAATATACGGCATTTCAGAAAAAAAAAATTTCAGCCACGTGCTAGGCAAACCATCAAGGCACATTTTCCGACAAATAAACATATAAATGAATCATTACTCTGTGATAGTTCCTTAGTACGTAGTAATTTTGAAAGAAATGGGAAAAAACGAAAAAATGGCAATCACAGGAAAATCGAACACATACTTATATATACGCCATATCTGGCTAAAAAAAAATAGGCATGGGTAGCCAGATCATCTAGAAACACTTTCCAACACTATAAAAATATAAGTTTTGCGACACTACTTGCCAATTCCTTACGGTAACATGACTAAGCAAAAAAATGCAAAACAAATAAAAAGGGGCACTCGCGGAAAAATGCCCAACATTCTAATATACGGCATCTCAGATAAAAAAAAAGACATGCACGTGTTAGCCCAACCATCAAGGCACACTTTCTAACACATAAACATGAAAAAAAAATCAATAATATACGGCAATTCCTTACTACGTAGTAAATTTTTACAAATATTGAAAAAAAAACAGAAATTGGCAACCGCAGTTAAATACCCAATATACCAATAACTACGTCGTATCTGACAAAAACAAAATCACGCATGGGTAGCCAGATCATCTAGACACACTTTCCAACACTAAAAAAGCAAAAGTTTTACGACACTATTTCGCAATATCTTACGGAAAAATGACTTGGCAAAAAAATGAAAAAAAATGAAAAAGGGGTACTCGCGGTAAAATGCCCGACATTCTAATATACGGCATCTCAGATAAAAAAAAGACATGCACGTGTTAGCCCAACCATCAAGGCACACTTTCTAACACATAAACATGAAAAAAAAATGAATAATATACGGCAATTCCTTACTACGTAGTAATTTTTACAAATATTGAAAAAAAACAGAAATTGGTAACCGCAGTTAAATACCCAATATACCAATAACTACGTCGTATATGACAAAAACAAAGTCATGCATGGGTAGCCAGATCATCTAGACACACTTTCCAACACTAAACAAGCAAAAGTTTTACGACACTATTTGGCAATATCTTACGGAAAAATGACTTGGCAAAAAAATGAAAAAAAATGAAAAAGGGGCAATCGCGGTAAAATGGTCCTCGTGGTGATGAACGACATTTTAACTAAAAAAAAAATCATGCACATGGTAGCCAAACAATCCACCAAGACTTTCTACAACTGATAACCTATACAAGTTGCACCATTCTACGACAATTTCATAATACGTAATAACTTTGATAATTATGCAAACTACCTTAGAAGGGTAAACTCAGTCGCGAACGACCCCGACTCGTCTCAGAAATCGGGGAAGGAGTACAGCTACAGCAATGCACATCTGGACACTACTAGAGCGTGTAGGGGAGACACCTCCTGCAGGTCGATCACCCACAAATTCAGTCACGGGGCTGAGTCACGTGAGAAAAACCTGTTTTTTTTTGACGCACGGGGTCGCGAACGACCCACCGTACCTATCCAGGGTTAAAAGGGGAAGGAAGGCCTCTGCGGCGAAGGGGAGGGCGAGCCTTCCGCCTTATACACCCACGAGGGGCCGTGGGATCAGCAGGCTGACCATCAACAGGCCTCCGAAGAGGCGTCTCTACCAGAGAACTCCCCCGAGAGGGAGTCTCAGCGGAAGGAGAGACCGTAGGACTAAGCTCCTCCCCCGAAGTATATTCAGAGGGAGAGTCAGAGCCTTCAGCTACCACAGCCACAGGAACAGGAGTTTGGTCAGACCCACGGGATGTTTCCGAGTCAAAGCGAGGGAGAGCACAGACAGGTCTGTTCTCTACCCGAGCCAAAAGTAAAGTGGATCTTCACCAGTGTGTGTGAGGGGGGAGGGGTAGCTAGCTACCCCTCCCTACCCCTGCTAACTAGCGGTGGGGTAGGAAACCCTCGTTAAAACTTTATGGCTCGTCATCGGCTGTCGCCAAAGTAATTACCACCATGTATATAGCGTTGGTTTGTATTCAGTTACGGAACAAATAGATATATTATAGGCCTATCGTATAAAACCTACTCATACTTACCATAAACCTATCTTGATTACCCTAAGCATTTATTATACAGTCCTGTATCATAAAATAGTACAAATATTCATACAGTTTAATTTAATCGGTATGATTTTAAATTTTTTATTCGCCTATCAACTATGGGAACAAATATATAAGGAGAAACCTAAACCAACCTTTTTTTATCTAACCTGAAATCCCTTTGATTTACATCCCAATGAATTAAATGTTTGAAGGTCTGGATCTGAAACAAATTTTCATATGGTGGTCAGCTGAAGTAGGAATTTGGTTTTAGCTTTATATCAATTAGTTGCCCTTTAATAGGGTTGGGATATCTCCTTAATAAAAGGAACCGTATTGATAGAGGTTTTTAGTTGCGTTCTATTGTGCCTTTACCTAAAAATACTTCCAGTAAAAGAGCTAAAAGTATGAACAAGATCACACCGGAAAAGTGCCAAACTACAAACATATACAGATATTTTGTTGTAAGCATAGAAGGCCCCTTTATTTCTGGTGAATAGCAGTGAAACTATGAAGCTAAGACTTGGTAAGAAATACAGACTACTAAGAAGAGAATGTCAAAGGGAGCCTCTGGTTGGAAATAAAGGGACTTTGTTAGTACATTGTGGATGGTTAAATTAGAATAACAAAAAAACAAAAAAAAAAACTTTTTGTCTTAATTTTTGGCAAATTTTAAGTGGTTAGTCTAAGGAGTGGTAAACTTAAGGGGCAATATTTTGATACTTTGAGATTTCATGCCAAATGCATGAACCATATATTTTTTTCGCCGTTTTTTTTTATGAATTTCCGAAAATTTTCTGCAATCTACTTTTTGTACCCTTTTATATAACAATGGGTTCTTAGGGGGGGGGGAGTAAGCTTATTACACTATTCTCTATTATGAGTTGCAATAATCCAATTCAAAACCAGTTGGACATGGAACGAAGGAAAAACTAGGATGCATTCTGACCTAAGGACAACCATCTAAAATAATCTAGGGGTCTAAGTCCTCATCCTTAATTACAGATTGGAGGGGAAGACTGCAACCACCTTGCCAATGTTCACCATTTTCAATACAAACAAAGCATGCCAAAATGGTTGGCACTCACCCTGTCCTTATAGTGAATTTCTTCTTTACAATAAATTCCTATTAGGCTGAATTACAGTTAACACTATCTCGTCTTTCTTGCATTTTATTTTACCGTTCTTACCGAGGACAATCATCGTTTTTTATATCTTAAAAAACTACTCACCTGGGTACATTCCTAACATTCATGTTACGGTGTATCAAACTCAAAAATCCCACCTTGCAATCTTGGTATCCTCATAATTTCATAATTTTTAGATTTAGTGATAATGGAAACAAAAGGCGGTTTTAAAACAACACTTAGTCCAGGTGAAGCAAAATATAAGCTAAAAATTATTTTGATCTATAAAATGAAAATCTATGAAGACCATAAACAAAAATAGGAAGGATGGCTGGCTGGGCGAGCTTCAATCCTCGAAAAAACCAAGTATGGATGTTCTCTTTGCCAAAGGACCTGCATTTGGCCCGCACTATTATTGCTCATTATTTATCGAGACAACCGAGGGATCTGTCATTCGTTACACGAAATAAATTATAAATTTAAATGAATGGGGTTATATACATACATACACACTAATCTTTATACTGATTTGGCTCGGCAAGTCTCCTAATTTTTATTTCATGAAGTTTAGCAAATGTTTCCTCTGCCTCTTCTTTGGAAGACAATAGTTTAGTTTCACCAAACTTACCTTTTTTATTAGGGCACATGAATTACACACACTGTACTCGTGCATGTTGATATAATACTATTATCTTCCTCCATTGGTTGGAGGATTCACCCGACGTAAATTTCGTCCTGTCACTGTCTGACAAACTTCACTCTGTTAATCCACTTCTAGCACCTGGAAAAGAAATTTTAAGTAGAATCAGATAATTTAAATTATATGATTTGATATCAAGGGTAAACTTTCTGTTCCTTAGAATGAAGGTGAAAAGGGGCGTAAAGAAATATCACAGTCATAAAAATGTGAGTTTTTTCAAATGAAACCTCAATTTTCCTAAAAATGGTCGGTGATGGGCGACTAAACTGTTCACACATGGATTCCTTAACCTAAAAATACCTACATTTAAATACCAAATAATGATTATGATACTTAGAACCAGAGATATTATGACAGTCAGACCACCTTATTCGCAGGGGTTAGGCAACACACCAGCAAAAAGTGAGAATCCACGAATACTTGCTCCTCTTGGTGGGTTAACTCTTAACCTAACAACTAGCTGCCTATTGCTTACTCGCATTTACCACATTTCACTAGGTATACGAATAGCCCACAGTACATGTAAATTCTTTTACTATATACAGAATAAGACTAGGGTACACATCAAGAGTCATTGCCCCACTATCACTGTAATATATGTAGAGTATCATCACTGCAGTACAGCTTAATTAGCAAACGTGACACTAAAGTGTTTGCCATTTTAGTCAGGCTGACTCGCACCATTTGACAAGTCATCATACTGTAGTCTAAATTACAAGTTGCGTATGGTTTTCTTGCATTTATCGTCAATAGTACAGTACTGTACAGAAGTTAATATAATACTGTAATACATTATGTACTATACTAACTGAAAAGAAAAACAGATACAGTCAGTGGAATTAATGCAAATTCAAAAATGCAAAGGTATGGTACATACTGATCATGTATGTACGTACTGTATCCCTTTAAATACACAAGTATAGTACATACTGATCATGTATGTATGTACTGTACTGTACTCCTGTAAATACAAAGGTACTTTACAACACTAGTAACTGAACTCTACAAGTGGAAAATTAAAAAAAAAATACAAAGGTACTTTACAACTCTAGTAACTGAACTATACAAGTGGAAAATTAAAAAAAATAGAAACTATCTTACCATTCTGCAAGGGGAGGAGGATCATTTACATCATCAACGAGCTCCATCATGGTTTGAAGAAGAGGGGTTGCCAGAGAAGTGGTTTCCGGATCAGGAAATTCCTGAGTTGGAGTAGGTGATGGTGATGACCAAGGCTTAGGCTTGACGGGTGGCAGAGGTGATGGTAGCCATATCTCGAGAGGAAAATTGTTATAGGCAGCTTCTTCGCCAACTCCATGTCTTACTTACTTTGATGGCTGCTTTTCCAGTCCCATACAGCAGGGGAACCCCGCTCTCTACGGGACCTCCACTGTTGTTTTACCTTGTTCATTCAGAGTATTTAAACATTAATTCTTTTCAACGTTTTGAGATTTTAGTGACTTTCATGAATAAAGAGTCAGACACCTCCACCAGACCTACCTTCTCTCGGTATGTGAAAGAAGGCATGTGTGGGGGGGGGGGGGTGTCATTTCAGTGTCTTTGCCTTGTCAAAGTTATTCAACCATGTTTCAGATAATGGTAGCATATCTAAATATTTCTCGTTTATCAATTCTCGAATTTGAATAGTCTTATTACCTACAGATTGTATATTTACATAGCCACAGTTTATGACATCCCTGGTAACCATGATCAGTATTTTCCGATAGTCTTTTCAATTTAAAGTCAAAAGCATTGCAGTCTCTAGAATTTACTGTGTGGTCACTTAGTCTGTTTAACTTTGTGCAGTTTATACACTTTGACACTTGCGAATCACACTCCCTGGTGGAATGTCTCCCTGAACATTAACCGCAGACTTTATCTCCATTCTTAGACTTGCAATCTTTTTCGAAATGTCCATACCTCTGACAGTGGTAACAGGTGATCACGTGGTACTTATCACGTATGTTATAGATACCCCATCGTAACGAAACTTTGTCCCCATTATCATGAATAGCCCTCCGAACTTCAGGATCATATTTCAGCACATGGTGGGTGGCGTCACTGCACAATCAACGTACACCTGGGGAGAAAAAAAAAGCTCAATTACTTGAAAAGGGGCTTTTATGTAACAATTCATATAAAATCTAATTCAATGCGTGATAAATAACAGATAATACTGCACTTGTACCATATAAATTTTTAACATGACACCCAAAATGAAATGAAATGGTCAAAGGAAATAAAAGTAATTTTACTGAACACTCAACTTAAGGAGAAACATGGTAAAATTTTATACTGTTACCCTTTGTCCTTTGCTGCCTTAAAACCGGGAGCACAGCATTCCTCCTTGGCAATGAATTTTCATGCGGGCTTCTTCCAAAACAAAAGTGTATAGAAATAAAGAAAAAAAATATTTATTTTGTACAGTATGTTATGGTTATAGTAAATTTAAGAAATATTACATAATGCTTATCAACATTTATGTTAATTGAGTATACCTACACAAAATAATAATCAAGTGTACCCACACTCAAAACAATAATTAAGTGTACCCACACTCAAAAAAATAATTAAGTGTACCCACACTCAAAATAATAATTAAGTGTACCCACACTCAAAATAATAATTAAGTGTACCTACACTCAAAATAATAATTAAGTGTACCCACACTCAAAATAATAATTAAGTGTACCCACACTCAAAATAATAATTAAGTGTACCTACACTCAAAATAATAATTAAGTGTACCTACACTCAAAATAATAATTAAGTGTACCTACACTCAAAATAATAATTAAGTGTACCTACACTCAAAATAATAATTAAGTGTACCTACACTTAAAAAAGATAAAAAATAAAGAATAAATCAAATATTACAAGTACTGCAGGTTGGTGTATACTAGGTCCACGCCATTACTAAACCCAAAGTAGTTTCACTATCATTTGCTGCTTACAGCCTGATTCAGGGCCAAAGTCCAAAGGTTTTAAGCCATGGCAATCGGTACGAGATACAGAATTTAACCACTCCCTGTGGTGAGCGAATCGTCAACATAAACAAGAGGGGCCTCTTATCAATTTATATCTTGGTAAGAAGACAGGAGCTAAAATAATCCCAGTCTGGATTCCAATAGATTGAACAAAAATAAGTTTTAAGCTAGCTCAAACTTTTATGACCATGAATCTCAAGATATCCGCATTTATAGGAGGACTCATGAGATCCTGGGCACTCCGTCTTAATATATACAGCCCTTCTCCCTGCCTTAGGAATGGTATATCGTTTCAAAATTACTGGTTTTTTAACACCTGTAATAAGGAGCTCAGAAACTAATTTCCGTGCATAATCTAATATACTTTTATTACTTTAATCTCATGACAACCGCATTAATTTGACGACAAAAGAGAAGCAAGGTACGCTGTCCTAATAAACACTACCATTCCCCTTGCCCTAGGAATAGCTTGAAGTTTCAAAATTACTGGTTTTCCAAAATCTGTAATAAGGACCTGAAAAACTAAAGTTTCCGAACGTAATAGAATATACTCTTATTTCTTTGGTCTCGTGATGTCCACATTCACACGACTACTTAAAAGAAACAGGTTACTCTATCATCATTTATACCGCCATTTCCTTGCCTTCGTCAATGGTATCCAGTTTCCAAATTACTAGTTTCTTAAAACCGGTAATAAGGAATTAAAAACCAAGGTTTCCAAGCCTTAAAAAGATATACAGACAGACAAAGACAGACTAGTAGACACATATTCCTTATGGTTAACTTAACTGTAGCTAAAATTATACAAAGCAAATATAATACATGTACAGATTACAAAACCTTACCTCAACTAACAGTTAGCGCTGTAGGTCCATATTAAAAGCAGTAACGAAGGAAGCAGCGATTTTGATTAATCGATTCGATTATACGACTTCGTGATTAGTATCTGAAGCTGACATGCATCCAAGAGAGGTGACGTCCAGAGCCACGGTTCTTCAGTTAATGTGTGCCAGTCATTGTCTCACGGCTGGAATAAATTTAATTAATTCCGGAGAAGACTGCTGTGTTGCTTCATCTGCTGAACTCTCCGTATTGCCTAATGTCACTCTAGACCGATAACACTTCATAATCCTGAGAGTTGAGTAGCAAAGAGCCTGATAAAATTAATAAATCGTTCAAGAATGCTTTGCTTTACATAAATCTGTGTTTAGAGGCAACTGGAATAGCATGCAATAGAAGGGATTTATTAAGTGTTGAAAAAAGAGGAACAAACTTATAGAGTCAAGCTGTAATTATATATATATATTTTACAGCTATTAAACTAATATTTATACACATAAATTTACACATACAAAGATATATATTTATACACATATTTACACATACACAAGTATATATTTATATACACATACACAAATACTCACATGGACATGGACATACATGGACATGGACATTCACGTACAAAACACGTTCACAAAAATACACATCGACCAAAAATGTGTAATAAGGTGCTTTTTCTATGAATGTTCACGAAAGCTATCGACTCTATTTCGATTATTTAGATTTGCTCGTAATGGAAACAAAGATTTACAACTACAGTAATTTTATATAAAAAGCATAAATTTCAAAATAATCTACAAGATACAAGATTCATATACCTTCATAAATTACAACGTAAGGGAAAAACTATCCTAACTACATAATTTGCCCGAATTAAAATATTATAAAGAATTTTGAAGACATTTAATTGGAATTCTAGATACTCTGGAATGATACCAATCTTGTGCTTATGGATAAATCTCAAGAGATTGAGATTCCGCTAGTAAATTTCCCCTATGAACCTATAGTAATAGTGTTTCGAGGTCATTATCAGCATGTTAAGGGAAAATTCATTAGTTACATCACTTAAATGGTAGATTTACCCATTACGCCCATTTTCCTCAAAGTAACTTAATCTAAATTACCACATTTAAAAAAAAAAATTGAGGTATTGGTGCAAAGGAATCCTCCCTAACGGAACCTGACACGACTTTACAGATTTAATCTTTCTTGCTGGTGCCTAATCTATGATACCGGTTCATAATTGCCTGGAAGACTTCAACCCTTCTTGATACTTTCAATCTGCTTTTAGTGGCCGTATATAATAATTTCCCACCCATCGGTATGCCAGTTGGAAAACCTCTCCTGCCCTTTCAACTCAATCGGACCTTAAGAGCATGAAATACTAGTTTCCAATGTGATCTAAATTGATTATTAAACTCATTATGATTCACATTGAAACTAGCAAAAATCACAATAAACATTGGAAATAACGTCTTTCCTTTTTGAGCTTCCGGGCCCGGCAACTTTTACAATTTAAGATTCAATAGATAGATATATATTCGTTAGCTAATGTAACAGAGCATTGGGTAATTCTTTTTGAAGACTATACATGGTAATATTATTCAAAATGCTGTTAAAACTTTGTGGTTAAATTTCTAAATGAAGCCGAATTTGTACAGAACTATAACCTAAAAAATATAGGCCTCTTAGTGGCCGAGTCATTGTAACTTCACAGTTTAACTGCAGACTAGAAGAAATGGTAAATGTTATCACAAACACTTTCACATATACATACGACGATTTATGTCTTCATATATTCGGTGCCACTATAGTGCGATTGCTACCATCAGGATTCTACTAGTGTGTAATTCCTATACTATTTTTCGGGTATGAGGCGATTCCTACAAAAGTAGGATAGATAAAACATACTTCTTGACACTATTTTAATCTATTCTTTTCTATGAATCATGATGAAAAATCCATACAACGCACTTTAGGTTAGGTAAAATGGTCGTTTTGTTTACACTATTTGCTTGTTTAGTTTGTTTGATAACGCTAATTGAGGTGTTACTCTTGTAATAACACGTTGGAAGGGGAATATTACATAATTTGGTTGTTTTCTTGGTAGGAATCCCCTTATAGTAGATTTGAGTACCCAGAAAATGGGGGTAAGAATCGCGATATAGTAGCATCATACATTCTCAACGCTGGTCTTACCGAATTTCGAAATGTATACGAACAGTTTTTACCCTTAAAATAATTTTTCTTAGAATCTTTTCATTAACTTTTGAATGTGGCTGCCATTTGCAATTCTAGACATTTTTATACCTGAAAAACGCTTCACTAGAAAAACAACGTATAATACGACCTAACCTAGCGATTTTGATATTCCACATCATTTGTTATCACCTTCATCCCTATCCCAGTTGGCAAACATATCCACCCTTATGCTTATGGATAAATCTTTCTAAGATTTTTATATTATATTGGTAAATTTTCCCTTTTAGCCTGTAGTAAGTGTTCCGTAAGGGTATTTCGAGAACATCCACAGCAAGCCCATTGCAAGTTCATTAATTAAATGTCTCCTAAATGGTTGATTAACCTGTTACGCACATTTTTTCTTAAAATAACCTAAACTAGATTACCATATTCTATAAGACTTGAGGGATTGGTGCAAAGGAATCCTCCCTAAATGAACCTGACACGACTTTATTGATTTAATCTTCGTTGCTGTTTTCTGATATACGACACTAATTCCTGATCACCTGAGAGATCTTTATACTTTCAATGTGCTCAGTGACCATATATAATAGTTTACACTTTAGCCTATTTTCCTATTTTACAAACTTCATCCGTATGCCAAATGGATAACATTTCCCTTACCCTTCCAACCTAATCCGACATCATTATTATTATTATTATTATTATTATTATTATTATATCAATACGATAGCGTGTCTTATTTGTTTTGTGTCATGCTTTAAAGAAAACTGAAATAATTTCATGGTATACTCTTACAAATTCACATTGGACTTTGATTACTTAACCAAAGCACATTTTATATAGTTTCCCCAATTTTGTCTTTAGCACCCGACTCAATTTTTTTTAGATATTAGACAAATAATTGAGTTCTATCAATTTCCATAACCTAGATTATAGAATTCATCTCGGGCCTTTTCGTTTAACGACTAATCCGTTCTTATTTTAAAAGATTTCTCATAATTCTGATCACCCTTTGCTTCAAATCTTCCTAGACATTACTCAATTTCCCGTCCGCCTATCATATTCAATGACCATTAATGAAGCTTAAGGACACACTTTCGATAAGGTTGGGATCTACCTGCCACAACCTTGCTTTACTCATGGACAACCTTATGTAGCCTTCTCAAGAGCAAGGAGTAGGAAGTGTAAGGGTGAAAATTTGTCCTCAGAATAATTCTACTTATGGCCAGAGAAGAGGAACTACCTTCACTAGAAATATTTTATATAAAGAAGTTTTGTAAATAGTTTCATGTATTGCTCATTTTTAAAAATAAATATGAAAGTCAAATCTTATCACATTTTATTCAAACATGTATAGGTTGGGAACAAGATAATTAGTATTGAAAATATAATTTCGTGTAATTTACACGGGCTCCGCTAGTTATTATTTTTACAAGCAAACCCACAACTCTAGTTGTAAAAGCAAGATGCTATAAGCCCAAGAGCTCCAACAAGGAAAAATAGCCCAGTGAGGAAAGGAAACTAGGAAATAAATAAACTACAGAGAAGGAATGAAGTCAATAAAATATTTTAAGAACAGTAACAATATTAAATTAGATCTTTCATATATAAACTATAAAGAGCTTAACAAAACAAGAGAAAGAAACCAAGATAGAATAGCGTGCCCGAGCATAAAATACTAGTTTCCGGTGTGATCTTTGTTGTTTTAAAGGCACTTTGAAGTATAAGGATCGTTCAACTCACTAACATAACAATGTAACTAGCGAAATATATTAGTCACATTAAAAATAACATGGAAGTTTTGAAAACTGTCTCTCAGTTTGAGCTTTCTTGCAGCTTTTACCATTTAAAATAAAAAAAGACAAAAAAAATCGTGAACTAACGTAGCACATCAGTAAAGTTTATCTTTGAAGACTGTACATGGTAACATTATTCAATATGTTGTTGAAACTTGGTGGTTCAGTGCCTAAATGAAGCAAAAATTGTATGGAACTATGACCTACCAAAAATAGAGCGTAAGTGGCAGAATCATTGAAACTTTCCAGTGAAATTCTTACTTTACTTTACTTTACTTTGATGGCTGCTTTTCCAGTCCCATACATCAGGGGAACTCCACTCTCTACCGGACCTTCACTGTCGTTTAACCTTGTTAGTTCCGAGTATTTAAAGTTTCATATCGCGTATTGTTCTTGACAACTAAGGATGGTAAATGTTAATACAAACACTCACGAATACGACAACTCATGCACTGTATTCATATCCTCTCAACCCTTTTCTTACCTAATCGCCCAAATGTATACGAAAAAAATTTTCCCGTTAAAATAAATTTTCTTAGAATCCAATTTTTCAGCCTTGAAAACTGGCTGTCCATACACCTCTGAATTCTTCATACCTGGAAAAAAAATATCGAATAAACAATGATGCGACCTAACCTAGTGATTGCGACTGATGTGAAAAAGTTCATAACTGGTGAACGTCAGACTGGGGTTCGAGTCCTGCTCAAACATGACAAATTCGGAGATGACAAACTATACAAACCTTAGCTATTTACATTGGCTTTACCTTTCAGCGTAGCTGAAATGACGAGCCAATAGTTTTTTAACGAGGGTCAACTACCCCCGCGCTAGTTAGCGGGGGTAGGGGAAGGGGTAGCTTGCTACCCCTCCCCCCCCACACACCGGTGATTTGCTTCACTTCACTTAGAGGTAGGACTTGACTTGGGGGCCAGGCTGGCGAGCAAATATATGTAAATAGCTGAGGTTTGTATGGTTAGGAAAAATACAAATTATCTCCGAATTTGTAATTTGTTCCGTAACCGAAATACAAACCACGGTATTTACATTGGGTTACTTACCCCCTAGGAAGGGTGGAAAGTCCCCAGCCTTACTGACTTTGGCTTTGCCCGGGGGCTCCGCCTCCCGGTGAGTAGCACTTGAGAAAAGGAGCCCCTGCACCTCACAAGTTCCTTGCTTCGCTAGGAACAAGTGGCCTACATAAGTTGTGTGTGGAGGAAAGCGTGACTCGTCCTATGAAGTTGACCTTGAGACCTTTAGATAGGAATCTAGGATAGGACGTTCCCAATACCACCTCGTCAGGGTATGGGGGACGCGACAGTATTAAACTAGGAGCACAAGGAAGCATGGGTTACCTACAGAGGTCGAGGTCAGCTATGCGAAGACCAGGATGCTGCTTCCCCAAGAGAGGGGAGAATGAAGAAAGTAGTAAGGGTCAGACATACTTTCATTCACGCAGACTAAAACCGGGTAACAACGCCCTCAACCTACTGCTACTTGTCCATAAAGGAGCCTGAGGTTAGACCAGCTGTTGTGCAGCCACCACAGTGCCGATAGAAAACGTATCGAGGCTCCTGTGGGTCACGTCCTGCAGGTAGTGGGCTGTGAAGGTTGTTTGACGCTTCCAGATCCCAGCTTAAAGCACCTGCGTCATAGAGAAGTTTCTCTTGAAGGCCATGGACGTAGCAACGCCCCTGACGTCATGTGCCCTAGGGCGACGTGATGGAGGAGGGTCTGGATTCAAGGCGTGGTAGATAACCCTTCGAATCTAAGCCGAGATGGTATTCTTGGTGACCCTCCTCTTCGTCCTGCCTGTGCTTACAAACAATGCCCGCACTTGGGGACGAACTGCAGCTGTTCTCTTCAAGTAATACCTCAGACACCTCACTGGACATAGTAGCAGCTGGTCTGGGTCGCTTGTTACAGAATGGAGACTCGCGATCCTGAAAGAGTTGAACCGTGGATCCGGCACTCCAGGATTCCGAGTCTTGGCAACAAACTCAGGGACGAACCTGAACGTTACCTCCCCCCATCCCCTTGAATGGGCGATGTCGTACGAGAGACCATGAAGTTCACTAACTCACTTGCCCAAAGCCATAGCGAGCAGGAAAGCAGTCTTCCAAGACAGGTGGCGATCAGAGGCCTGGCATTATGGTTCGAAGGGAGGTCTCTTAAGAGCCCTGAGAACCCGAACCATGTTCCAAGGAGGAGGTCTCACTTCCGACTGGGGGCAGGAAAGCTCATAGCTACGTATGAGTAGAGAGAGTTCTAGCGAGGAAGAAATGTCCACACCTTTCAGCCTGAAAGCCAAGCTCAAGGCTGAGCGATGGCCTTTCACTGCAGAGACAGAAAGGCGCATTTCCTCCCGCAGATATAAGAGGAACTCCGCTATTGCTGGAATAGTGGCATCGAGTGGAGAGATACCCCTCCCACGACACCAACCACAAAAGACTCTCCACTTCGCCTGGTAGACTCCCTCAGAGAACTTTCGCAGGTGCAGAGACATTCTCTCCGCAACCTGTTGCGAAAAGCCTTTCTCCGTGAGGAGACGCTGGACAGTCTCCAGGCGTGAAGCCGAAGCGAGGCCACGGCCTTGTGAGGGATGTTGGAGTGGGGTTGTCCGAGTAGCTTGCGTCATTGGGAAAGTTCTCTTGGGAGCTCCGTCAGGAGCTGCAAAAGGTCCGGGAACCATTCCGCGTGATGCCATAGCGGAGCTATAAGAGTCATTGAACAGTTGACCGATAGTCTGGTCCTGTTGAGCACCCTTCTCATCAGACAGAACGGTGGGAAGGCGTACACGTCGATGTGGTCCCACCGTTGCTGGAAAGCATCTTGCCAGAGAGCCTTGGGGTCCGGGACTGGGGAGCAGTACAGAGGCAGCTTGAAATTCAACGCTGACGCGAACAGATCCACGGTCGGGGAACCCCACAAAGTCAAGACTTTGTTGGCTATCTGAGGATCCAAAGACCACTCGGTACTCACTATTTGCGAAGCCCTGCTCAGACTGTCGGCGAGCACATTCCTCTTGCCAGGAATGAAGCGAGCTGATAGTGTTATCGAGTGGACTTCGGTCCACCTCAGAATCTCTACTGCAAGATGGGATAGCTGCTGCGAAAAAGTACCTCCCTGCTTGTTGATATAAGCCACTACCGTGGTGTTGTCGCTCATCACTACCACGGAGTGACCCGCCAGAGTCCGTTGGAACTGTTGAAGAGCCAGAAAGACGGCCTTCAACTCAAACAGGTTGATGTGCAGGTACTTTTCTGATTCTGACCAAAAGCCTGAGGTCCTCTGGTTCAGAACGTGCGCCCACCCCCCCCCCCCCTCCCTTCTTTTGATGTGTCCGAAAACAGTGTCAATTCCGGGGGGAGGACAAGAAGATCCACTCCCTTTCGCAGGTTCTCGTCGACCAGCCACCACCGCAGGTCCATCTGTTCCAAAGATCCTATCGGGACCTGTACGTACGGGGAATCGGATCCTCGATTCCACCGGGACTTGAGCCGCCACTGCAGGGATCTCATCCTGAGGCGGCCGTTTGGAACCAGACGAGCCAGGGAGGACAGGTGACCTAAGAGACGCAACCACGATTGGGCGGGAAGCTCTTCTAGCCTGAGGAAGGGTTCCGCCACCCTCCTCAGCCTTGCTATCCTGTCGTCTGATGGAAAGGTTTTGTGGAGATTGGTGTCTAACAACATGCCTAGATAAACCAGTCGTAGGGATGGCTGCAGAGAGGACTTCTCGAGGTTTACCACGATCCCCAGATCCTGGCAAAGACTCAGAAGCCTGTCTCGGTGTCGAAGAAGGGTCGACTCCGAGTGTGCTACGATCAGCCAGTCGTCCAGATAACAAAGGAGACTGATGCCGTTCCTGTGCGCCCAAGATGAAATCAGGGTGAACACACTGGTGAACACCTGAGGTGCTGTGGAGAGACCGAAACGCAGCACCGTGAATTGGTAGGTCTTGCCGTCTAGGCCGAATCTCAAGTACTTCCTGGAAGACGGATGGATTGAGATCTTGAAGTACGCGTCTTTTAGATTCAGTGTGCACATGAAGTCTTGAGGTCTCACCGCAAGTCTGACCGTGTCCGCGGTCTCCATGCTGAACCGAGTTTGCTTGGCAAACTCGTTCAGAGCCGAGAGGTCGATGACAGGTCTCCAGCCTCCAGACGCCTTCTTTACAAGAAAGAGTTAACTAAAGAAGCCTGGGGAGCCGTCGACGACCTCCTGGAGAGCATCCTTCTTGAGCATTGTCTCGACTTCTGCCCTAAGGGCTAACCCCTTTACCGATCCCATGGCATAGGAGCTCAACGACACTGGATTCGCTGTCAGGGGAGGTCGAGATGTTATGAACGGGACGCGATAGCCTTGGCCGATCACAGAAATTGTCCAAGCATGGGCACCGTGTTGCTGCCACCTGTGCACGCAACGTCGAAGTCATCCCCCCACAGGTAGACACGCGGGGGGACTGCCACTCCTAGTGTTTGTGGCCGCGGCCGCTCTCTCTAAGAGTCTTGCCTCCCCTGAAGGACTTACCGCCCCTTTTGACCTTGGCTGGAAAGGGCTGGGGCTTAGATACCACTTTTTTAGCTGCCGGTGCCTCCTTTGG
This sequence comes from Palaemon carinicauda, assembly GCF_036898095.1. Taxonomy (NCBI): domain Eukaryota; kingdom Metazoa; phylum Arthropoda; class Malacostraca; order Decapoda; family Palaemonidae; genus Palaemon; species Palaemon carinicauda. Next base: position 34,120,724 of record NC_090735.1, on the reverse strand, counting down.
TGTCTTGTGAGGCTGCTGCTGCTGTTGCTGCGGAGCTGGAGGCTTATATGGCCGAGCTGTAAGGGCCTATGGAGGAGGGAGTCCTGGCTAGACTTCCTACATCTCTCAGCCGTTCGTTCAGCCGTTCGTTCATTATCCTGGGGCTCCAACAGATTCTCCCCAAGGAGGGAAGCATGTCTGAGCCTACAGACATCCACGGCGGGATCCTTCGGGTGGAACTTCTCGATCACCGCATCACGCCGCTTCAATAACGAGTTGGCCCACAGGGTGGTAACCTGGTGTGAGAGGAACTCGATGGAGCGGGTGCCCGAGAATAGGAAGGTCTCCAGGGCCTTCCTTCTGGTCTCCTTAGAAAAGTCCTCGGAGCGCAATAGGATGCCCAGAGACCCTAGCCATATATCCAGTCACGAAGTGGCCTGCATGGCGCACTTCGCGACCTTCTCATGGCTCAGGATCTCCGACGCCGAGAACGTCACCTGCCGGGTGGAGAGCTTCTCCAGAGGAACTCCCTTAGCAAGCTCTTCTACGGAATGATGGAGAGGAAGAGCGAGATTAGACTCCCTCAAGATCTCAAAATACCTCCTCTGCTGGAGACGAGGAGGTGGGAGGAGTTTGTTCCTGGCAGAGGAACAACTGGAGGACGCAAGAGTTGCGAGTTGGGCATTGGCCCTGGCTCTGGCACTCTTCAACCCCTGAGACCAGGGCAGAGCCACACTGGTCTTGGGGGGGCTTCTGAGTACCGAACACCTGGTCCAGGACCGTGTCCTTGCCTTCTCAGGGGGCGATCACGGTGTCCATGAACCCGTTGAGTTGCCTCATCACGCTCAGGACCTGCCAGAAGGCATGCTCAGACTCCTGCTGGTCTCCTCCTTGCGGACTGGCAGCTAAGTCTCCCGTCCCCGGAATATCTTCCTGGGGAGATGAGTGGACGTTCTCCCGGGGCACAGCTGGTTCCTGACGAATCCTAGAAGACGACTTCGGGATTGTCTTGGAGTCCTTGGGTTCCCTCCTGGGCGGGATACACGACCCCAATAAAGAGGTTCGGAAAGCGCCCTCCGCGCGAGACGATTCTCCTCCATGAGGAGACGACTCCCCCCTTGGTGCCGAGGGGAAGACTATCACCTCACTGGATTCACCCGAGGACGGAAAAGCCTCGTCCTCGGGAGAAGAAGAAAGCGCCTGCGAAGGGGATGGAGCCTTCCTGACAGACCTCTTAGGAACCAACTTCTCCCTTGGGGAAGTCACCACGAAGTCCACTCCTCTCCTTCTCTTCAGCGGGGGCAAGGCAGCCGTTGACTTGTGTCCTTGATCGGCGAGTGCCGGCTTCATAGCCTTCACCAACGCCCGCATCAGAGGACCAAACCAAGTCTGCCGAGACACGGACACAGAGTCCGAAATTCCCGCTGGAGGGAAGGGGATCGGGCGATCCTTCGGAGTGGACACCACTGGACCTGCCTGAAAAGGAAGGGGGGAAGAAAGTTGTACAGACCTCTCTGATGTGTCTTCCCTATCCTGCACAAGAGTCCTGCGCTTGGGTGGAGGCGATCCTGAGTGCGGTCTGGCGACACGCGTCCCTGCTGCTGTCGCGGGCTGCGAAACCCAACGCGAACGGCGATCGCGCGCAGGCGAGCAGTCGCGCAGGCGACTGGGCGCGAGGGCGCACAGGCGAACGAGCGCGTGGGCGAGCTGGCGATCGAGCACGTTGGCGCGTCGGCGAGGGAGCGCGTAGAAGCGTGGGCGAACGAGATCGCTCCGATGACCGCTGACAATGTTGTTCAGGAGACCTGTAGCATGTGGGAGAGCGATGGCGAGCAGGCGATCGGCGGCGCGCTGGTGAACGCTGGCGCGTAGGCGAGCGATGGCGCGCTGGCGCATGGTGGCGCGTTGGGGAGCGATAGCGCGTAGACCGCGTAAGCAAACGAATGCGCGAGGGCGAGCTGACAGAAGGCAACCCATGTCCCTCCAGATCCTCTGGGCGACGGCGCGTTGGAGAATGCTTGCGCGCTGGCGATAGGTCACGCGGGCGGTCTGGAGATCGCCGATGTTCAGGTGATCGCTGACGCGCTGGGGACTGTTGACGCGCAGGAGATCGCTGACGAGCAGGCGAATGTTGATGCGTCTGTGATCGCTGGCGAGCAAGAGGGCGAAGCGTGGAATCCTGTGAGGAACTGCCGGGGTGGGGCGTAGAGGCGAACGCTCACGAACGGGCTGAGGAGGCGCGTGGGCGCACAGGCATTTTGGAAGTACGTGCTGGAGACCGCGAACGTTGTTGCGCTGGAACAGGCTGACGAGCAGGATCACGAGGGCGAGGAGAAGAGTCCTGGGCCAAGACCTGAACCGAAGTTCTAGGTCGCGCGGGCGAACGTGGGCGCGTATCAGGAACTGGAAGCGCAGGTGCGCTCTGACGGGCAGGAGAACTAGAGTGCTCAGGAGACCGATGGCGCGCAGGGCGCACAACAGTAACAGCAGGATGTTCGGAGTCCTCAGGAGAGCGCTGGCGAGCAGTGGGGCGATGGTCATCAGAAGCACGCTGACAAACAGGAGAGCGCTGACGATCAGGAGAGCGCTGACAAGGAGGGGAGCGCCTGTGCGCTAACACTGCAGAAGGGCGCGCAGGGGAATGCTGGTGCACTGGGCGCTCAACAGGAACAACAGGCTGAAGGATGTCCTCAGGAGCGCGCTGGCGAAAAGAGGGGCGATCATCAGGAGAGCGCTGGCGAACAGGAGAACGCTGACGATCAGGAGAGCGCTGACGAGCAGGGGAGCGCCTGTGCGCTAACACTGTAGAAGGGCGCGCAGGGGAACCCTGACGCGCAAGGGAAGAATCCCTTTGCCCCGAAGGATCCGTTGCCCGTCGGGTGACGAGGTCAGGCTGCTGGACATCTGCACCAAAAGCTGAAGGTCTGGAAGGCGTAGGAGACCGATCCCCAGAGAGGTCTAAGGAAGCTGGAGCTGCAGGCTGCTCACGGCAAGGAGATCCCCCTCGAAGGAAGGAGGCGAAGATTCAAAAAGGCGCCTCTTAGCCCCCTTATATGGAGACGGGAGGCCCTTGCGGCGCAGCGGACGGTGAGCCTTACGGTGAAGGCGGCCACGAAGAAGATCGTCAGGACCATCAGTCCTCCGAAGGGGAGTCTCAGTCAAAGCACTCCCCTTAGAGGGAGGCTTGGCAGCAGAAGAGCCCACGGGACTCCCTTCCCCCTTCAAAGGATGTACGGAAGGGGGAGGAGAGCCTTCAGCACCATCATCCACAACAGTACCTGCAGAGAATTGACCCGACCTGTCGGAAGCCTCTGCCACCACGACGTCGACGATAGACAGAGGATCTACCTCTGCTATCACTGGCGACTGCTTAACAGCGGCCCCTAACTGGACAAGGTCAATCAGGGCTTCCCTGGAGGGCAGGCCTTTAAGCCCCAAGGAAGCCCAAATCTGAAAAAGATCATCATTAGACAAGGAGTCATTAGCAACAACCTCCCCAGAGGAGGAGGAGGAACCGCCCCGCTATGGAAGGCGACGCCCTCTCCCCCAATCCAAGGTCGGGAAACAGAACTAGGGCCTGCGCTTCCACTCGGCGGTCTCTCCTTAGGAGCCGAACGAGGGGGAGCTTCGGAGGAGGTTTGGGCGGCGAAAGGAAAGTCCCGAGAGCCTTCCTCCTTCAAGGCATTCCTGGAAGGAGAACAGTCTCTCTTGGACTTCTTCTTATGCCGGCGGCCAAACCTCTCCCACTGGGAGGCAGACCACTCCCTGCACTCACTACACGTATTCTCTGTCACACCGTCGGCCTCGACACTGCGGGCAAAGGGTGTGAGGATCTGTGTCCACCACAGACATAAAAGTACCACAAGGGCGACCGGCAATACCAGGGCACTTGCGCATGGTGAAAAATAAAGGGTGAGGCCACCTTCAAAACACGCACAAACAAACTGGAAGAAAAAGCAAAAAAAGATTAAGGCTGTCAACGAGGACGATGGACAGAAAAGTCTGTTCATCGCCGGAGCCAAAAGTGAAGTGAAGCAAATCACCGGTGTGTGGGGGGGAGGGGTAGCAAGCTACCCCTTCCCCTACCCCCGCTAACTAGTGCGGGGGTAGTTAACCCTCGTTAAAAACTATTGGCTCGTCATTTCAGCTTACGCCAAAAGGTAAACCCAATGTATATAGCGTGGTTTGTATTTCGGTTACGGAACAATGTATAGTTTCTTTCGTCACTGCAACCTTACAATCGTTGTGAGGTAAGGATGGGAGGTTTGGGAGAGCGTATAGGTATATTTGCTGAGTTATCAGCAGCCATTACAAGGCCTTCATCAGTCCTAGCTTGGGTGGAGAGGTGGCTTGGGCGCTGACTATATGAAAATATGGTCAGTCTCTTATATTATTGTCCCTTGCCTTTGCCAGTCATAAGCGGCCTTTTAACCATTTAAACCTTTAAAACCTTACTTAGTAAGCCGTGTCTTTGACACCTTGAATGCAGCATCCTTATTTTAGTATAACCACCTAGAATGCAGTGTCCTCATTTTAATCTAACCCTCCTTGAACGCAGCATCCTTATTTTAATCTAACCCCCTAGAAGGCAGCGTCCTTATCTTAAACTAACCCCCTTGAATGCAACGTCCTTATCTTAAACTAACCCCCTTGAATGCAGCGTCCTTATCTTAATCTCTGCCCCTTGAATGCAGAGTCCTTATCTTAATCTATCCCCCTTGAATGCAGCGTCCTATTTTAATCTATCCTACTTGAATGGAGTGTCATTATTTTAATCTATCCCCCGTGAATGCAGCGTCCTTATTTGAATCTATTCCCCTTGGATGTAGTGTCCTTATTTTAATCTAACCCCCTTGAATGGAGCGGCCTTATTTTAATCTATCACCCTTGAATGCAGCGTCCCTATTGTAATCTATTTCCCTTGAATGCAGCGTCCCTATTTTATCTATTCCCTTTGAATGCAGTGTTCTTATTTTAATATATCCGCCTTGAATGCAGTTTCGTTATCTTAATCTATCCCCCTTGAATGCAGCGTCCTTATTTTAATCTATCCCCCTTGAATGCAGTGTCCTTATCTTAATCTATCCCCCTCGAATGCAGCGTCCTTATTTTGATTTATCCTCTATGAATGCAGTGTCCTTATTTTAATTTATCCCCCTTGAATGCAGCATCCTTATTTCAATCTACCTCTCTGGAATACAGTATCCTCATTTTAATCTAACTCCATAGTATGCAGTGGCCTTATTTTGATCTAACCCCCCTAGAATGCAGTGTCCTTTATTTTAATCTAACTCCCTGGAATGCAGTCCTTATTTTAATCTAACTCTATAGAATGCAGTGTCCTTCTCTTAATCTAACCCTCTTGAATGCAGCGTCCTTATTTTAATCTAACGCCCTTGAATGCAGCTTCCTTATTTACATCTATCCCCCTTGAATGCAGCGTCCTTATTTTAATCTAACGCCCTTGAATACAGCTTCCTTATTTACATCTATCCCCCTTGAATGCTGCGTCCTTATTTTGATCTAACCCTCTGGAATGCAGTGTCTAATCCCCTGGAATATATTGTTCTTATTTCAATCTAACCTCGTAGAATGCAGTGTCCTTATCTTAATCTATTCCCCTTGAATGCAGAGTCCTTATTTTGATCTATCCCCCTTTAATGCAGCATCCTATTTTAATCTATCCCACTTGAATAGTGTGTCCTTATTTTAATCTATCCACCTTGAACGCAGCATCCTTATTTTAATCTATCCCCCTTGAATGCAGCGTCCTTATCTTATTCTGACCCCTTGAATGCAGCCTCCTATCTTAATCTAACCCCCTTGAATGCAGCGTCCTATTTTAATCTATCTCACTTGAATGGAGTGTCCTTATTTTAATTTATCCCCCTTGAATGCAGCGTCCTTATTTTAATAAATCCCCCTTGAATGCAGCATCCTTATTTTAATCTAACCCCCTTGAATGCAGCTTCCCTATTTTAATCTAATCCCCTTGAATGCAGTTTCCCTATTTTAATCTAATCCCCTTGAATGCAGCTTCCCTATTTTAATCTAATCCCCTTGATTGCAGCTTCCCTATTTTAATCTAATCCCCTTGAATGCAGCGTCCTATTTTAATCTATCCCACTTGAATGGAGTGTCCTTATTTTAATCTACCCGCCTTGAATGCAGCGTCCGATTTTAATCTATCCCACTTGAATGCCGTGTCCTTCTCTTAATGTATCCCCCTTGAATGGAGTGGCCTCATTTTAATCTATCACCCTTGAATGTAGCGTCCCTATTTTAATCTAACCCCCTTGAATGCAGCGTCCCTCTTTTAATCTATTCCACTTGAATGCAGCGTCCTTATTCTAATCTATCCCCTTTAAATGCAGCGGCCTCATTCTAATCTATCCCCTTGAATGCAGTGTCCTTATTTTAATTTATCCCCCTTGAATGCAGCGTCCTTATTTTAATCTAATTGTCCGGGATGCTGTCTCCTTATTTTAATCTAACTCCATAGTATGCAGTGGCCTTATTTTGATCTAACCTCCTAGAATGCAGTGTCCTTTATTTTAATCTAGCTCCCTGGATTGCAGCGTTCTTGTTTTAATCTAACTCCCTGGAATGCAGTCCTTATTTTAATCTAACTCCCTGGAATGCAGTCCTTCTCTTGATCTAACCCCCTTGAATGCAGCGTCCTTATTTTAATCTAACCCCCTTGAATGCAGCGTCCTTATTTTAATCCAACCCCCAAGAACGCAGTGTCCTTATTTCAATATAATCCCCTAGAATGCAGTGTCATTATTTTAATCTAACCCCCTAGAACACAGTCATTTTAATCTAACCCCCTAGAATGCAGTGTCCTTATCCAGTCCACGCCCTAGAATGCAGTCTCCTTATTTTAATCTAACCCTTCAAAAGGCTGTGTCCTTATTTTCATTCAACCCTGTAGAAAGCAGTATCCCTATTCAAACAAACCCTCTAGAATGCCGTGTCCTTATTTCAATTTAATCACCTGAAATGCAGTGTCCTTATTTTAATCTAACTCCCTAGAATGCCATGTCCTTATTTCAAACTAACACCCTAGAATACAGTGTCCTTATATCAACAAAAAACCCCAGAATGCTGTGTCCTTATATCAATATAACTCCCTAGAATGTAGTGTCCTTATTTCAATCCAATCACCTAATAAGCACCTAAAATGCAGTGTCCTTACTTCAATCTACGCACATAAAATGCAGTGTCCTTGTTTTAATATTACCCCTTAGAGTGCAGTATCGTTATTTTGATCTAACCCCCTAAAATGTAGTGTCCTTATCTTAAAATAACCCCCTAGAATGCAGTGTCCTTATTTCAATCTAAGCACCTAAAATGCAGTGGCCTTATTTCAAGCTATGCACCGAAAATGCAATGTCCTTGTTTCAATCTAAGCACCTAGAATACAGTGTTCTTATTTTTTTAACCCTTTAGAATACAGTGTCCTTATTCTAATTTAACCCCATAGAATGCTGTGTCTTTATTTCCATCTAACTCCCTAAATGCCGTGTCCTTATTCTAGTCTAAGGCCATAGAATGCTGTGTCCACATTTTAATCTAAGCACTTAGAATACAGTGTCCTTATTTCAATATCAGCACCTAAAATGCAGTGTCCTTATTTCAATCTAAGCACCTAAAATGCAGTGTCCTTATTTTAATTTTACCCTTTAGAATGCAGTGTCGTTGTTCTGATCTAACCCCCTAGAATGCAGTGTCCTTATTTTAGAATAATCCCCTACAATGCAGAGTCCTTATTTCAGTCTGAGCACCTAAAATGCAGTTGCCCTATTTAAATCTAAGCAACTAAAATGCAATGCCCTTGTTTCAATCTAAGCACCCAAAATGCAGTGTTCTTATTCTTATTTAACCCCTTAAAATGCAGTGTCCTTATATTAATTTAACCGCATAGAATGCAGTGTCTTTATTTAAATCTAATTCCCTAAATGTTGTGTCCTTATTTTAATCTTTCCCCATAGAATGCTGTGTCCACATTCTAATCTAAGCACTTAGAATACAGTGTCCTTATTTCAATCTCTGCACCTAAAATGCAGGGTCCTTGTTTCAATATAAGCACCTAAAATGCAGTGTCCTTATTTCAATTTAACCCCCTAGAATGCAGTGTACTTATTTTATTCTAACCTCCTGGAATAGTGTCCTTATTTTAAAATAACCCTTAAGAATGCCGGGTCCTAATTTTAATCTAAGCACCTAGAATGCAGTGTCCATATTTTAATTTAACCCCATGGAATGACGTGTCTTTATTTCCACCTAACCCCCTAGAATGCCGTGTCTTTAATTTAATCTAACCCCCTAGAATGCAGTATCCTTATTAAATCTAACCCCCTAAAATGCAGTATCCTTAATTTTCATCTAACCCCCTAAATGCCGTAACCTTATTCAATCTAACTCCCTAGAATGCCGTGTCCTTATTTTAATCTAACCCCCTAAATGCAGTGTCCTTATTCAATCTAACCCCGTAGAATGCAGTGTCCTTATTTTAATCTAACCCCCTAAATGCAGTGTCCTTATTCAATCTAACCCCGTAGAATGCAGTGTCCTTATTTTAATCTAACCCCCTACGATACATTGACCTTATTTTAATCTAAACCCGTAGGATGTAGTCTTTTTTAATCAAGGTGTCTTACAATAGCTTGTTTAGGTACAAGCATTGGTAACCCAGTACAAGTCCGATGGTCTCAATTGTGGTATAAAAAGTAATTATTAAAGTACTATTTTCCGTGGCTAATGATTTACCTATAAAAAAAATAGTAAAAAAAAAAAAAGAAAAAAAAAGCCAGTTATTTGTCTATGAAATAGGAAATATCTTGAGGCACCTAAAATCCTAATATGGTCCCCTTCTAACCCCTTAACTTACAGCAGCTACGTCAGTTAATGCTCTACACAATTTGCAACTATTCAGATTATCAGTAGTTTCTTTATGTTAAAAATGGGGAAATCGACTATATAATTAGAATATTGGCAGCTGTGGGTCAAACTTCCTACAGAAACAAGATCTTAAAATAACTACATAAAATGTGTTGAAATAAGGTACGCGAGTTGTCCAAAAAGGCGTCACGTGATAATAAAGGAAGTGATTGGTCCTTCATTCACTGATAACGAAGGTAGCCCGGGTCTAGTAATGAAAAACCTTAATATAAATATTATTACGTAAAATCTTAATTTAAAAAAAAATACAGTAAAGTGATTCGTCAAGAACGACATGAGAATAACAGTTTAGTCATATAGGCAGACGGTGTTTGTGGTATTATAAACCGTAAACTAACTCCCCCCCTTAAAAAAAAAAAAAAAGGCTGGGGGGGGGGGGCAATCAAAAGTAGTTTTAATTTAAGGGAAATTTTTCTAAAAAGTATCAAATTCTGTTCAAGGAAGTCATGGTCTAACTAGACTAGTACTTGCTAAACATTATTACTATTTATATTTTGAAGTACTTTAGTAATAAAAAATATATATTTTTTTCCAATTAAGCAGTCGTTATCATAGTATTTCTCTGGTCAAACACGAACCAAGATAACCAAAGTTTCCAGATATAAAATAGATTCCTAAAATCCTCATGATATTACATGTAGGTTACAAGATTCCACATCTCATATAATAAAGACTTACTGTACTGGAATAAAAAATTGTACAGTACAACAGTCTTAACAGAAATTACGTTAACAAACTATTGTATAACAATCTATACACCTTTGAAAAATACATTACGAATACAAAAGAACAAACAATCATTATCCTCAAAATATGCTGTTAAAAAAAAAAATTCTGCCACCAGTAGAATTCTCCCAAATTAATCCAGGTATTTTTTAGATTCGTTAAAGGACAACTATCAATTTTATAGTGAGGCTTTAATGAAGATGTTTGTTTACAGTAAAGATGGGAGGGGGCACAAAATTTTTCGAAACCTTAAAACAACTAGCTATATAATAAAATTTAATCTTAAAACCGAAAGGCCTCAAACAAAAAAAAAAATGATGGTATTAAACCAATGTAACATTAAATTTCAAGTCTCCCTACTAAATTTAAAAATGTTATAAAGCAAATATTTGAAAATAAATAATCAGAAATTAAAAAAACTGTCTAAATATGTAAAAATAAATATAAGCGATGAAATACAAGCACAAATAAAATAACTGATGTAGATTATAGCATATTTACCAAAACCCTTTAATTTCCAAAGTCAAGTACGTAGGCCCAATTCGGTGCTTCAATACTTTAAAACAATATGTTTTAGCTTTGTCAAATATTCACGACACACTTCGGTTTAAGAATAAGACAACGATCCTCAAGTTTAACGCTAGGACGTCAAATAACGAATGAATAGTTCATTGAAAAGGAAACAAAAGAAAACCAAAACCAAAATAAGAAACGAGATAGTTTATCATTTACTACTTTCGTTATCCTTGGAAAGTGAAGTGCCATCTATAGTCACTTTTGGAATCTTAGTACTTAAGAAAGTTTTCTAATCAAATTCTTTTCATAGAGATATACTATAATTCATACCTACAAGATTCGTATATTATCAAAGCATTATTATGTGAATTATTAGAATATTTAAATTATTGCAACAATTTTCTCATATATTACTTGGTTGAAATTTACGATGATTCAACCTTGGTTAACTATAATATTATTATTATTATTATTATTATTATTATTATTATTATTATTATTATTATTATTATTATTATTATTATTATTATCAAATGATACAACCATAGTTGGAAAAGCAGAATATTATAAACCCAAGGTCTCCAACAGAGAAACTAGCCCAGTCCGGAAAGGAAATAAGGAAATATATAAACAACATAAGAAGTATTGAATAATTATTATAAAAATATATATTCCAAGCTTAGTAACAGCGTTAACATAAATGTCATCTATAAATTATGAGGAGACACTCATGGTAGACTGTTCAACATAAAATTATTCCCTGCAAGTTTGAGCTTCTGAAGTTCTAACTATTCAACTGCCCGATTAGGAAAATCATTCCACAGTTTAGTCATAGCTGGAATAAAAATTCTAAAAATAACTACTGTTTAGTATTGATTCTTGTGATGGAGAAGGCAGGATTGTTGGAATTAACTGCATACCTAGTATTACGTGCAAGATGGTGCTGTCTGGTGAGATCTGAATGCAAAGGATGGCCAGAGTTACAGTATGAAAAATCTTATGCAATATGAATAAAGAACTAAATGAACGATGGTGCAAGTGATTAACATCTTGATCAGGAATAAGAAATTTAATAGACTACAAGATTGAGAATATACTAAGAAATCCTTTCAGATATCTAAATAGTTACAGACAAATGTCACAAAGAAAAAAATTATTTAAAACTATACATTCAAAGTAGGATAAAGATATACATATCTCAGAACAATGTGATTGATATCCAGGTAATGAATAAGGGGAACCATACAAAAAAAAAAAAAAAAAAGAACCCTCAAATAGAAATATACCTTCATTTTAAAATACCCGGACAGATAGACAACTTTTGGGGAAAAAATCCCCCAAGACTATGCAATTTTCCCTCGTAATTCACAGGCAAGAGAAACGGGATTTTGCTGCCTCATAACCCTTCTTCTCAGCGCAAACAATCTGAGTTAAAACTAATATGATGTCGTGTTGCCTCAGCAGATGCTTTTATGGAGCGAAAACACGGACAAGGTAAACACAGCACCTGAGGCGTAAGCCTACTTAATGGCCATAATGGAAATATCACAAAGTAATAATAATAATAATAATAATAATAATAATAATAATAATAATGATAGTAATGATCATACTACTACTACTACTACTACTACTACTACTACTACTACTACTACTACTACTACTACTAATAATAATAATAATAATAATAATAATACTAATAATTTTTGATGATGCAAAGGACAATCATGCGGTTTGTCTCTCTCTCTCTCTCTCTCTCTCTCTCTCTCTCTCTCTCTCTTCTCTCTCTCTCTCTCTCTCTCTCTCTGTATGAGGTTTCAAATATATAGACAATTTTTATATTACATTCCTCCTGTAAATAATTATAATTATAAGGATCAAAATGTCCTATTTATAAGTAATGAGATCACGGAGATCCCAGACACAAAAGAGAAACGACTCTCATGGATACATAAACCCAAGAAACTTTCTCTAATAATCTGTCTCATATAAACCTCACACCATAAACGTAGGTGATAGGCCTAAGCCTTTCTGAATGTGAATATTGGCCTAAACAGTAATAGGGATATTCATATCAAGCAGGATTTTCTCTTAAAAGATAAACTATTCCTACTTTTTAAAGATAACTGCATATTAAAATTATTATTAAACATCAAAGATAAGCTTCAAAGGCCTTGAAAAAGAACTATAAACTATAAACATATCTCAATACTTTATTGACACCATAGTCATTTAATTAAGAACGGTAATTTATGTCGATACGTATTTTGGTCTAACAAATATACTGAGACTATACTTCAATAAGAGTAAATTTCCTTTGTTCCACATATTCACAAAATATCTTTCGCTTAAACAATACTTCATCTCACAGTTCCCCCCCCCCCCCATGATATACATCATATTTTCCCCATTTTTTATATAAACGTCCCTTTTAAAGTTCCTGCTCCCTTTCACCTTCGTTAAGTGATTTCCTTTATAAAACAAAATTCAAAACCGTTCAGTGCACCAACGATTGAAGCTGAAGCTGGTCGAACCATTTTATAAAAGCCAACTTAACTCCTACACAATTTTCTCTACTGCCAGCTCCAGCGCCATAGCGGATATGCGCCTTTTGTAATTGCGGGAGGCCTTCTCGCTATTGCAAATCAAAGGCTTTCTTTTTTCTATTACAAATGGAAATTTCCTCGTGATTTGTCTTTCCTCCTTTTTATTCGAATCTAGAATTAAGATTCTATATAACTTGATTTCATCTCAATGTTATTGCTTCTACTGCGAGAGGCGACATTTTTGCTCAAGAAAATACAAAGGAATACACCAACATTAAACTTGCCTCATTGGATTATAATTGTCAACAAAATAGTAGTTTTTGGTTTTTATTTGTCAATATCCCCCACTTTATTGCTTTAACATTCAAAGAAATTACCACGAATACACAGAAAAATAAACATACAAAATAAACTCTACATCGTATGAAACGTTGAAAATGAAGGCGAAATTAAACATTTGGATTTATCTGATTGGCCGATCGCTCTCTCAGGGGTGACAGAGCTGGAAAGAGGAGTGCATAGCTTTACCTTGGACTCTGATGGACGTTGATGCATAAGGACACTCCAACAAATTCAGAGAAAGGAGCACTTAGTGTTATATGGATGAGACAAGTGAGAGGGAATGAACGAAAATCATAGTTCATGTTGTTAAAATTCCTTAATTACTTTCGATACTATGGTGCAGATCATGTTTTGCGAATAGAACTAAAGTTTTATTAAGACTATGTATTCAAGGTATCCCAAAGCTTGATAGAAAAGAGATGAGAATGTCGAGACGGATTATGGGAATATCACTGCTTGAAAGATTGGAAAATGGTGAAATAAGAATGGCAGGCCTAGTGAAGATTACAGAGGGGGTGAATAGTGTCACAGCTGAGATGGTGTGGGAATATGTTGAGGAGGGCTTGAGAAGAACTTGTTGGGGGGAGAAGATCAAGAGAGGGGCAGAGAATTACATGTCGAGATAAAGGGGAGGGTGAAATGGAGAAAAGAGGATAGGTGGTAGAGGAGGCCGTTAATAGAAGGACGCATTAAGACAACCGACCCCTTAATGTAGGGATAACGGTGGGGAAGAAACAAATTTGAAGGTTTCGCTATCGGAATGTTTTTCATGTAGAAAAAAATTTATTCATCGTTTACGATAATATTGCTGCATATGAAATAATACTAAACTTGTATAAATAAAACCAAAGATACGAATCTCTTTCTTATTCTGAAGATCGTATTAGCTCATTAAACATCCATTTAAGAAAAAAAATCACTATTGTAAGGAAATCTGAACTTCAAATATCTACATAAACTAACTCCAAATCTTTTGAATAACAAAATAATATAAAGAAAGATTCTAATAGATGATATTAACAATTTATGTTATCGATGACAGTATCAAATGATACTGCTAGAATATTTGCCGACATATATGTTTGGTCTAACTAAGTTTTATAAAAAGGCATTAGACATTTTTTAAATAGATTGTAACACAGGGGAAAAAATTGTGGTACATAATTTTCAGGCTTTCAACAATTACATTAAGTAGAATGCTTTCAAAACAAGTACGTTTATTTCACTATTTTTTTAAAGAAAAGTTCTAATGCTCATTGTACAATATTAAAGTTTCGATGAAGATAGTCTTCAATTTTTTTATTTTATTATATTGTGTGTCCCTGATATACACTAACATTTAGTAGCCGATCTAAAGTATTTGTTATGAGGAAGTGTAAATGATTTATCCGAAGAAATATCTATTAAAAGAGAGAGAGAGAGAGAGAGAGAGAGAGAGAGAGAGAGAGAGAGAGAGAGAGAGAGAGAGAGAGAGAGAGAGAGAGTATTCCAACTTCTTGAATATAGTGTATACATAGCTACTTGTACTTGCAACACAAGTGGTAAAAATAAATTTATGAAGAATATCTTACTAACTTGCTAGGTAATAATTATCTCTAAATGACACATCAGTTCAAGGCTCTACTTGGGGGTGAACGACTTCCATGAATTCCCCCAATCCCGAGAGTCAAATTCTGCACAACGAAATTAAATTTCGCTGAAAGCTGTGAGGGAAGAGGCGAAATTTACGCTTCATTCCCTAATCACAGAGAAAACGAGACAGGACTGCTACATAAACTGTAGTTTGGAACGGAAGTTAGAGTGAATGAACCCCAAAAATGACATGGGTGTTAAATCGTGGGAAGGGAATCTTATAAATAAAGCTAAACTGTCTGCGATTGAGGTATTTGATGTCGAATTTCATCATAAGAGGATTAGCTTCTACAGTGTTTCAAGAGAAGCGTCGGTATCAACATGAGTCACTAACCTTTAACTGATGAGATCCAAGTTGTTAACGAGGACGTCAAAATTAAAGGTCAAGGTAAAAAAGACCAAATATGTATATGTATGGCTACATAGCGATATTCCTGACTTCAGTAATTATAATAAAAATTGAGAGAGAGAGAAAGAGAGAGAGAGAGAGAGAGAGAGAAAGAGAGAGAGAGAGAGAGAGAGAGAGAGAGAGAGAGAGAGAGAGAGAGAGAGAGAGAGAGAGAGAGAGTGTGTGTTTATGCGTGTCTGCATGTTAGTGTTTGCAACTGTTTTGGTCAGTGAGTACATAGATAACCACTGATAAAGAAAAAGAAAGTGATTTACTTATTTAACAGAAAAAGAGAGAGAGAGAGAGAGAGAGAGAGAGAGAGAGAGAGAGAGAGAGAGAGAGAGAGAGAGAGAGAGAGAGTTTTCTACTTCTTGAACAAAGTGTATACATAGCCTCTAATAAAGAGAAAAGATCTATCTATCTACATACCAAGGAATCTCCCCCAATTTTTGGGAGGTAGCTGACAAATGAAAAAAAGGGGACCTTTCCTCTCTACGCTCCTCCCAGCCTGACGAGGGACTCAAACGAGTTTGTTTGCTACTGCTAGGGTGCCACAGCCAACTCTCCCCAATAATTAACCACAGATGAAGCTTCATAACACTGAATCCTCTATTGCTGCTACCTCCGCCGTCATCCAAGGTGACTAGAGGAAGTAGCAGGGCCTACCGGAAGTGCATCACAATCGCTCGTCATTCATTCCTATTTCTAGCAGGCTCTCTTGCCTCTCTCACATCTATACACCTATCACCCAGAGCTTTCTTCAATCCATCAATCCACCCAAACTTTGGCCTTTCTCTTGTACTTCTCCCATCAACTCTTGCATTCATCACATTCTTAAGCAGACAGCCATTTTCCATTTCTCAACATGCCCTAACCACCTCAACACATTCATATCCACTCTAGCTGCTAAATCATTTCTTACACCCGTTCTCACCCTCACTATTTCATTCCTAACCCTATCACTATCTACTCGAGATGCACCAGCCATACTTCTCAGACACTTCATCTCAAACACATTCAATTTCTGTTTCTCTGTCACTTTCATTCACCACAACTCCGATCCATACATCACAGTTGTTACAATCACTTTCTCATACATAACTCTCTTTACATTTATGCCTAACCCTTTAGTCTTTACCACTCCCTTCACTGTCCCCAACACCTTGCATCCTTCATTCACTCTCTGACGTACATCTGCTTCCCACTCCACCAATTGCTGCAACAACAGACCTCAAGTAAATAAACTGATCTACTTCCTCAAGTAACTCTCCATTCAACATGACATTCAATCTTGCACCACCTTCCCTTCTCGTATAACTCATAACCTTACTCATACCCACATTAACTCTCAACTTTCTTCTCTCACATATCCTTCCAAATTCTGTCACTAATCAGCCAAGCTGCTCTTCCGAGTCTGCAACCAGTACTGTATCATCCGCAAACCGCAAACAACGACTGATTTACCTTCCATTCATGATCATTCTTGTCCATCAGTTTCACTCTTCATCCAAGCACTCGAGCATTCACCTCTCTCACCACTCCATCAACATAAAAGTTAAACAACCATTAGTGAGAAGATAAATTACCTTATTTAAGTCCGAGGCACTGCTTGGTGTGAACGACTTCCCAGAGTTCCCTCAATCCAGAGAATCGAAGTCTGCAAAACGGTTTCGGAGAGGTTGAATCACACAACGAAATAAAACGTCATGGATGATTGTAAAGGAAGAGGCAAAATTTGCGCTTGATTCGCTGATCACAGAGAAAACGGGACAGAACTGCTACATAAACTGGAGTTTGGAACGGAAATTGGAGTGAATGAACTCCAAAAACGACATGTGTTTCAAATCGGGGAAATGGAGTCTTAAATAAAACCAAACTGTTTGCAAGTGAGGTTTCTGATGTCGAATTTAATCCGATGATGATTAACTTCTGCAGAGTTTCAAGATTAGTGTTGATATCAATACGAGTCATTGACCTTTAACTGATAAGAGCCAAGTTGTTAACGAGGAAGTCAGAATTAAAGGTCAAGGTCAAAAAGACCAAATATGTATATGTATGGCTATATCCATAGCGATATTCCTAACTTCCGTAATTATAATATAAATTGAGCTCTCAGGGTTGCCAGGTTTTCTAAGTGAGAAAAGACCAACTTCTGATCAACTGCAGCTCTAAAATTCCAACCCATTAGTAAAAAAAAAAAAAAGGCCAAAAGTATAGAATTTAGGGCCAACCTTTTTTTTTTATAATGCTAAAGAGTAGCCAATTTCAAAAAAGGCCAAATTTGAAGTTTTTAGCCTGAAAAAGGCCAACATAGCAACACTGAGAGAGAGAGAGAGAGAGAGAGAGGAGAGAGAGAGAGAGAGAGAGAGAGAGAGAGAGAGAGATATTCCAACTGCGTGGGTGACTAAGTGGGAGCGTCGCCACTCATAAAAGAAAATAATTATTCAATTTCTGGAGAGAGAGAGAGAGAGAGAGAGAGAGAGAGAGAGAGAGAGAGAGAGAGAGAGATTCCAACTTCTTGAACAAATTGTATACAAAGCCTCTGATACGGGATAAGATAAATTATCTTATCTAATTTACAGGAAAGGAGATAAATTAATGCGTGCAATACAACTGGAAAAAGAAATTTATAGAGCATAACTTTTTAAATTGTTAAGGAACCATTACCTCTATATATAGACTCATTTAATGTATATTCAAAGAGAAATGACATATTAGTGCAAGGCACTGCTTGGGGTGAACGACTTCCCACAGTTCCCCCAATCCCGAGACTCAGCAAAACGATTTCGGAGAGGTTCAATCACACAACGAAATGGAACTTTGCTGAAAGTTGTAAGGGAAGAGGAGAAATTTGCGTTTGATTCGCTGATCACAGAGAAAACGAGACAGAACTGCTACATAAACTGAAGTTTGGGACGGAAATTGGAGTGAATGAACAAAAACGACAATGGTGTTAAATGGTGGGAAGGGAGTCTTTTAAATAAAGGCAAAGTGTCTGCGAGTAAGTTATTTGATGTAGAATTTCTTCAAAAGAGGATTTGCTTCTGCAGTTCTTCAAGAGACCTTCAACTGATGAGAGCCAAGTTGTTAAAGAAGACGTTAATATGAAAGGTCAAGGTAAAAAAGACCATATATGTAAATGTATGGCTCTGTATCCATAACGATATTCCCAAGTTCCGTAATGAAAATATAAATTGAGAGAGAGAGAGAGAGAGAGGAGAGAGAGAGAGAGAGGAGAGAGAGAGAGAGAGAGAGAGAGAAAAAAAAAAAAACTCCATTTGAGTGGATAATGAGAACATGAATAGCCAATGAATAAAGAAATCTATTCGAAAAACTCACTACGATAATTAGCCATTGCCTCTTAATAGAATGTTTTAATTAACAGTGTACCCCACGAAAAAGAATTGGAAATGTTTGGTTTACACTTCGCATTTTACAGAAGTATTTTACCAAGTGGCCTTTACTGTTATATCAACTTCAATTACAAAGGAGAGAGGTCACAGACATATAAACCTTAAAACTCTTTCGGTGGAGGCTTGGAACAATATCCCGCTTGAAGTCATTCAAAGGGACACTGGAAGTTGTATAGAATTTTCTCTTTTTGGTGGACACACTGTAGATTAAGGGAAATTATTTACTGGCCTTATGCAATGCTCTGGCTGAACAACTCTTCTGAATAATCTAATCACGAGCATCAATGACCAATTGCTTTTTCCTTTTCTTTTTCATATTATTTTTTAATGTCTCTAGACATTTGTAAATAGAAATCAAATTAAGCTAACTGGAACTTCCATGTCTTGGAAAATGATTCTGCAGAGGTTCAATCATAAAACGATATTAAACTTTCCGGAATATTGTAACGGTGGATTAAAAGTTTTGTTTAATTCGTTTATCTAGAAACGACGTGGGCGTTTGAGAATGAGATATTTCGAGTTTAATTTCATCATAAGACAATGATTTGTAGAAGTGTTTCAAAGAAAGCATTGGCATTAACTCACGTCATTAACGTTGGAGAGCCGTGAACAAAGAAGCTCTTGATGAATATTAGAAAATTCAAGTATTTTAGCCTAATTTCAAGGCCACAATATACATATATATATATATATATATATATATATATATATATATATATATATATATATATATATATATATATATATATATATATATATATATATATATATTTGTTCTGTTATCATAATGATATTACTTGGTTCAATCGGGGAATGAAAATGGAAATTGAGAGAGAGAGAGAGAGAGAGAGAGAGAGAGAGAGAGAGAGAGAGAGAGAGAGAGAGAGACTCTAAACTACGTGAATATGTTTGGTCACTCATAGCCATTGGCATGATGTAATCTATATGAAAAACATACACAAATTTTCAGCAGCAAATACATCTGTAGATAACACGAGTTTATCTAGATTCAAGAGAATGTGATGGTATTGACGATATGATTGTGTATTATATAAGCGTATCAGCATTTACTTATTTTTATCATATGATACTTTGTGTAAAAATTTTCCAGATTTTAAACCGCACGGTTTTCTACTCTGTAATATTTCCTCGTGGTCTTCGCTCTTAAGAGATTACTCAATGACCTAATATTTATCTTTGCACTCTTTTTCGAAACCTCTCTCGGCTCCTGTAGTGGTGAAACTGGACACATCTCGTTTCTGGTCCCAGGTGAAGTAGGATTTCTGTCTTCCACGATCAGTATATTGTGGTGTGACTTTAATTAATGTATTTTCTTCTTCAAAACGTGTTTATCTCAGTCATATTTTTTATTTGGTAATTAAAGATGATTTTATCATCATCATCATTATCATCATCATCATCTCCACCTACGCGTATTGATGCAGAAAGCCTTGGTTAGATTTCGCCATTCGTCTCTATGTTGAGCTTTGAGATCAATACTTCTCCATTCATTATCTCCTACTTCACGCTTCATAGTCCTCAGTCATGCAGGCCTGGGTCTTCCAACTCTATTAGTGCCATGTGGAGCCTAGTTGAAAATTTGGTAAACTAATCTTTCTTAGGGAGCGCGAAGAACATGACCAAATATATTTAAGACAATAGATAAGATGTCTTTTCGGCTTTTACTCCTGATGCCTGGCGGATGATCTTACTGAAAAAAAAAAAAAACTACATAGTGAAAATAATCTAATTGGTTCGATATTGATATGAATAGACGAATTACTTATCATATAATTGCGGATCTTCACTTTTTTAAACTAATACTAGTTACAATTAATATTTCATTAATAAAAATAGTTCCATATATCTCGATTATACTTGGTCTTACGGTTAAGTAATGGAATGAATAAAGTATCCATACATCGTTACTTGCAACATTAAAGGAGATTTTTTTTTTTTATCGAAAAAGCCTCAATGCGATAATCATTGTACATGTAATATTCATATATCAAGTGAAAAAAAAAAAACAGGATATATGCACATATAATACCCGTAAGAGGTCTCTCCATTAAAGCATGCTTGAAGACTCACTGCTTTCCCCAAAATCAAGGATGTCACAAGTTAATGATTAAATGAATAAATCGGAGTTTAGACTAATTCTATGTGGCCGTTTAGTGGGTTAACTAATGTGTCTCCAAATTCCTGGGTTGTGAGAAAGTCAGTTTGGACCAATTTCTTGCTAGCGTTAGCTATTCGTTGACCAAGCACACGTATACTGAAACTGATTCCAGGTCAACAGGTACAGTTGGCTTCATTAATTTCGGTATAATGTTGTCTCCTTAGTCTCCCGTGAAGTGTACTGGAATTAATGAAGCCAACTGTACACCGGGGAGAGGGGACGTAAGGCGAGAAATAGCCAGGTGTGGTCGCCACTGCCACCCAGAGGTGAGGCAAGCCCTCATACTCCCTCAGCAATGGTGTGCCAATAAGAACAGCTGAGAAGACAAGTGTATAGTTAGTGCATGAGCCCGTGTCTTGCTATATGCAAGGCAACCTAAAAACAACAACAAACAAGTGTATGGAATAGTGAGTGGGCAGTCGTGAGTTGGCCCAGAAGCCATGGCAGACTTCTCTCAGCCATGGCTGGAGTCGACAGTCAACAAGACGTCCAATATATATCATTTTATATTGTAGTAGTCTTATTCATATAGCCGTTCCCCTTTGTGTCCTTTCTACCCGAGTGTGTCATGTTAAATTATAAAGTTGATCAATTGTTACCTACAACTTGTGAGTACCTACAGTAGAATAATATCCAAGTAATTTGAAAGTCAACGAGACACTTAGAGATCAATTGATTATATAATTGAAGATATTCATCCATTCACTTTGAAGAAGATTTATGCTGATTTTGTGTCGATTACTTTAGACAATAAATCCTAATTACAATTTAAAAGTCATCTTTTTCCCCCCGCCTCTCATTATTTATTATTCAATTGCCACTAAAGACAGTGAGAAAGATTTTGCGATGGGTATTTATTCACCCCTGTCTGTTTCTTAGTTTATCTGTTTGTGAACACCTTTACACAAAAACTTCTTTACCGATTTTGACCAAACTTATTAGTCAAGTTGAGAACGACCCAATGATGAATATGACATTTTGGATGAAGCACATCAAACTGCAAGTGCGCAGCAGTACTTTGTAAATAATCGCAATGTTAAGTAAATGGCAAATATTTTGTTTGTGAAACATCATTGCGCAAAAACTATTGAAACAATTTCAACGAAACTTGGTAGACATGTGGGGTATGATCCAAGACAAATCCAATACATTTTGAGGAAATATATCGAAGTACAAGTACGTAGTGGAGTTAAGAGTAAGTTCACATTGCTTTTTTTATCAACATTATGCAAAAGCTACGGAACCAATTTCAACGAAACTTTGTGGACATATCGGATATGACCCAAGGACAAATAAAATAAATTTTGAAGAAAATTGATCAAAGTACATGTATGCAGTGTAGTTAAGAGTAGAATGAGACTTCTTGGGGGTGACGAAGGCGTGCTCTCTACCAAGTGTCCTTCTAATTGTATTTTTGTTGGTGGCATGCACTGTACTTTCGAAAGTGGTTGGTATTTTTTAATGTCAACTGAAAACTTCACTTGGTTGTGAGTTTATATATTACAGTGTGCAATTAGGTTGTTAGGTGCTAACATAGACGAAGTTACTGCAAGTAAAATTTAACCAATAGATAAGCTTATATACAAGTGGTTGCGAGCAAGAATGTCACAAAAATTCCAACAAACTAAATCATGCGATGGCAAGCTTAAACAGGTTGTTCTACTATCAGTGTGGGAGAGAGTAGGAGTAGGAAAAAAAAAAACAATAGCATGTACCATGGTCTTCCACTGTCTTGGGTTGGAGTTCTCTTGCTTGAGGGTACACTCAGGCACACTATTCTATCTTATTTTTTTTTCTTCCTCTTGTTTTTTTGAAATGGTGTGTTGGGCAGGCTTAATAGAAGGGCCTTGGATGCCTGGTGGTTTATCAAGAGGTTGTCTTTTCCTTTTTCTGATTCTTTTTCTTCTCAAAACCATCCTTACTGTCCTCCCTTCAGTTGAAGTGGCTATCCTGGAGGGTATTTAGCCTTGCATGGTGTATCGGCTCCTCCATGTTGACCAGTTTTTCCGACTTTTTACTATAGTCTATGGGTATCATCAATCACTTTGTTTATAATTCTGTACGTATTGTTTTTGTTATAATTCTTGTTAATCTAGTTTTTTAAGTATGTCTCTTTTTTATTTCTATTAATTCTTATGCTGTCTGGAGACATTGAGCGAAATCCTGGACCAGTACGTCCTAGATTTCGTCAATGTCGTCTTCTGTATTGCAATATTCGTGGTCTTCATGCAAATATCCAAGACCTTACAGTTGCGTCCAGACAGTATGATATTCTTTTGTGCTCAGAAACTTTGGTTTCTAATATGAGGCACTCATCTGAGCTCCTTATAACTGGTTTCAAGAAGCCAATAATGTTGAAACGTGATGCCATCCCTAGGGCCAGGGGAATGGCGGTGTATATTAGGACGAGTACCCTGCTTCTCATAAGTCCTGCTATCAATGTGGATGTCATGAGATTTCAGGTAATAAAAGTTTGTGGCAGGCATAACAACTTTTATTTATGTTCGATCTACCGGAACCCAGATATGGATGATTCTATCTTCGATTGTCTTCTTACCATTATGGCTAAGATACAAGAAGATGATAGAAAGGCTTCTTTTGTCTTTGTTGGTGATTTTAATGCTCACCATAGGGAGTGGTTAAGTTCTATCTCTCCTACCGATCGCCATGGCTTAAGAGCTTTAGACTTTGCCTCTGAATCAGGCTGTGAGCAAATCATAAATGAAGCTACTCACAGGTCTGGTAATTGCTTGGACCTTGTATACACTGACTCCCCTGGCGTTATAACTGGTAAGGTTGGTTCTCCAGTCGGGACATCTGATCGTGCCTTGATTTCATTATTAGTGAAGACTGAGCAGCCTGTCCCTGATATATCATATTCTTGTGAAATTCATATGAAATCCCAAGCAGACTGGAATGGGATTTTACATGATCTTTTGTGCTTGAATTGGTCACAATTATATAATAGTGTAGATCCGGTTGTCCCCTTTGAATGAGAATCTAGTCAACATAATTGATAGGCGTATCCCTTCTCGTGTGCTAAGGTACCGAGTGAAGGACAAACCGTGGTTCAATAATGATTGTAGACGTGCTTTTTTGGAGAAGCAGGAGGCCTATCAACTTTGGAAGGGTAACAGATCAGATTTGACCTGGAACAACTATACTCAGCTTCGAGCTTTTGCTCAGAGAGTTTATGCCTCAACTGAAAAGGAGTACAATTTAACCATAAAAGAAACACTTTCTGGTACAACTCAGGAACATAAATGGTGGTCTACCCTTAAATCTGCACTCTTTGGTGTAGATGCAACAGTTCCTCCTTTACTTAAACCAGATGGCTCAGTCACTCACTGTCCAAAGGAAAAGGCAACCCTTTTGGCTGATGTTTTTGACAGTAAACAGAGTAATGAAAAACTTGAACTTCCCCATTCCTGTTTTCCTGAGGCTAAACTAACTAGTTTAGCTTTTCGATCTCGTGAGATTAAAGCTCTGTTGATGGACCTTGATGCTTATGGAGGTGTAGACCCAAATGGTATTTTTCCTTTGTTTTTTATAAAGACAGCAGATTTCTTAGCTCCAAAGTTATCTGTTATTTTGCGCAAGTTAGCAAGAAGAGGAGCTTTTAGCACTAGTTGGAGGATTGGTAATGTTACTCCTCTATGTAAATGTGTTTGTGGTAGCTCAAGTCCCACTGATTACCGCCCAATTTCCATAACTCCCATATTATCTAAAGTTTTTGAACGTCTTCTGGCAAAACGTCTTAATAGGTTTGCTGAAGGTAATCATCTACTCCCTAGTTTGCAATTTGGTTTTCGTAAAGGCCTTGGAGCATGTGATGCCCTGCTTACAATCTCCAATGCTGTACAGAAATCCCTTGATTGTGGTCGGGAAGTTCGTATGATTGGCCTTGATTTTAGTGCTGCCTTTGACCGTGTTAATCATGAGGCCCTTGTTTTCAAACTGAAACAGTTGGGAGTGGGTGGGTCCTTTCTTAGCATTATTATTGATTTTTTAAGTAATAGATCTCAAAGAGTTGTTGTTGATGGGCACCATAGTGATTATAGGAATGTGATATCTGGTGTTCCACAGGGTAGTGTTCTTGGCCCATTACTTTTCATACTATATACACATGACATGTGGTTTGGCCTAGAAAACAAGCTTGTTGCATATGCAGATGATGCTACTCTCTTTGCATCAATTCCATCCCCTGAATGTAGATCTAGGGTTGGTGAATCCCTTAATAGAGATTTAGCTAGAATTAGTGCATGGTGCAAATTATGGGTATGAAGTTGAATCCTAACAAAACTCAAAGTATGATTGTAAGTAGGTCAAGGACGGTGGTTCCTCAACATCCGGATCTCAGTATTGATAATGTTTCTTTAAATATGTATGACTCTTTCAAAATTTTAGGTGTGATTCTCGACAGTAAATTTACTTTTGAGAAACATATAAGGTCTGTGTCTTCTTCAATTTCACAAAAAAATAGGCTTATTGAGAAAGTCTTTCAAGATTTTCGGTGATCAATCTATTCTGAAGAAGTGTTTTAATTCTTTCATTCTACCTTGTTTTGAGTATTGTTCTCCTGTCTGGTCTTCAGCTGCTGATTCTCATCTTAATTTGTTGGACAGAAACTTACGGTCTATTAAATTTCTTATTCCTGATCTAGATATTAATCTCTGGCACCGTCGTTCAATTAGTTCATTATGTATGTTGCATAAGATTTTTCACAACTCTGACCATCCTTTACATTCAGATCTCCCTGGACAATTCTATCCTGTTCGTAATACTAGGCAGGCAGTTAATTCTAATAGCCAGGCCTTCTCCATCACGAGGCTCAATACTACGCAGTACTCTAGAAGTTTATTCCAGCTGTGACCAAGTTGTGGAATGATCTTCCTAATCGGGTGGTTGAATCAGTAGAACTTCAAAAGTTCAAAGTTGGAGCAAATGCTTTTTTGTTGACCAGGCGGACATAGTCTTTTTATAGTTTATTTATGACATATTTGTTTTTGATGTTGTTGATAGTTTATTATATGACATGTCTGTTTGACGTTGTTTCTTATTTTAGAATGATTTATTGTTAATTTTTTCTCTTCATTATTTATTTCCTTATTTCCTTTCCTCACTGAGCTATTTTTCCCTGTTGGAGCCCCTGGGCTTATAGCATCTTGCTTTTCAACTAGGGTTGTAGCTTGGATAGTAATAATAATAATAATAATAGTATGAGCGTGTATGGAATACGTGCTGTACAGCACATCTATTTTAAGGCTGTTACTGATCCTAGATTCATTATTCATTACTTATCATATACTTACTATTTTTTTTAATTTCCTTTCCTCACTGGGCTACTATTTCCTGTTCGAGCCCTTGGGATTGCAGCATCCAGCTTCTCCAAGTGCCGTTGCAGCATAGTTAATAATAATAATAATAATAATAATAATAATAATTTATTTTGATCACAGATAATATCTGAACCAATTTTGTCCATTGATTTTGTGATTGAACAAAAAGTAAGGATAGCACAGAAGCAATGTGATTCATGCGTAATCAAAATGAGGTTTAACGCGTTAATGGTGTAATTTGCGTAAAGATATGGATCATTGTATCATGAACGTATCACTAACCAATTGCCTGTAACATTTTCGACCCACAGTTAGTGGAGGACAGCTTATTATTGAAGCCTACACCTACACATATACGTAGGCTCGTGAGTACGCACGCACATACACACCCATACTTATATATATATATATATATATGTACACATATATATAAATAAATATATATACATATTATATATATATATATGTATATATTATATATATATATATATGTGTGTGTGTGTGTATACAAACGACGTACGAACGCACACGATAGATACAGTATATATATATATATATATATATATAAATATATATATATATATATATATAAATATATATATATATATATATATATGTAAATATATATATATATATATATATACTGTATATATATATATATATATATATGAGAGAGAGAGAGAGAGAGGAGAGAGAGAGAGAGAGAGAGAGAGAGAGCTCTTCTAATTAATACTGAAGCAGCCCTTCTCAAAATTGTGCCTGGCTTAATTAGGGTTATGCAAAATTTTGCAGTATCATATTCATCTAACAAGTGCTCTTGGAGACAGAGCACCGATTTACATTAAAAAATTAGAATTTTGGTGAGTTATTTATATGAAATTATGATAATCACGTTAGCCTTATCTTTATATATTATGTTGCATTTCGCATTTATGATAATATTAAATAGTAATCGAGTCAAAAAATTATTTTAATCAAATCAATCTGATTTCCTGAGTTGGAAAGAATTAAGAATCCCTTACTCTCTCTCTCTCCTCTCTCTCTCTCTCTCTCTCTCTCTCTCTCTCTCTCTTCCATCCGCAGGGACACATGCACATACACATACACACGAAATCGTCCATTTTCATTGTGTGGGTATAAAAATTAGCTTTCTGTGACTTTGATATTTCCGGATTGAAATATTAATTTGAAGATTTTTAATATTAATGGAATTCATAATGAAAATTAATTATAAATTTTGGTCTTAAGAATATAGAATATTGATAAATAATTATCTATGCAATTATATCTAACCATTTTAGTTTCCGGAAACATCCAGAAAATACAGACATTTATGAACTAGAATAAACAATTTGCAAGATTAAAAGGGAGGTTATCTGAATATGAACGAACGAGTAAAATGTGATTCTATTACGATTACTATTACGAGTTGGAAGACGCAGGTTTACATGGCTGAGTACAATGAAGTGTGCAATAGGAGATGATAAATGGAGAAGTATTGATTTAAAAGCTGAAGATAGAGACGATTGGCAAAATCTAACTGAGGCCTTTTTCGTCAATAGGCGTATGAGATGATAATGGTAATGATTATGATCACATCTCTTAGTAAAATAATAAGTTTATCGATACTATAACTGGTACAAATATTATACACCCGCTAGTTAATATAAGAATTGATGCCAATGACAAGGATACGTAGAAATAAACAAAATCTCAATTTTAAGTATTCCAAAAAATAACTAAAATAAAAAACGAACTAACAATACATATTAATGTCGTGTCAAGTCCCAGTGAAAATTAAACAATATCTTTAAACACTACCTTCAGTTTATGACTTGGATTCTAGTACTTTAATGGCCGAGGTCCAAAGTTATTCTTTAGGAAATAAAATTCGAAATCAATCTACATTAGTATCCAACAGACAGGAAATTTCTTGAAGACAGTTTCCGAGACGCTTCAGGAAGAAATAACTTAATGACTTGAAGAGTGTGGGCTGACATAAACAGAAAACAAATGGGTGTATCAGTAAAAACAGAAAAAAAACATCGTATAAATTTCGATTATGAATTATAAAGATATTTATTATTTCTATAAATATTATTCTGACTATTTTCCAGACAGTAAATTCAATTTCTTTTAAAGTACAGTTCGACACAATAGTCCCTGGCACACCTCGCTCCGAAGTGCAATTTGTCACACCCCTACTTCTCGGCGAGTAAGCAAACAGATAGTGTAATGAGATTTTTTTAGCCCCGTCCACAACCTTTCTGCGCAGTAAGGGTGTAGCTGAGTTCACTTTTTCAGAACGAGGTGCAGCAGAAATTCCTGTGTTCAACTGTACATACATGGCATTAATGTTTTTTTTTTATTTTATTTTATTTTATTTTTTTTTTATATAAAAGTTAGGGAAAATCTGGAGAAGTTAGAGGTTGAAGGTAAGAAATAATGAATAAAAATTACAATAAAGCAAAATTTTGAAAATCTATATCGCAGCATAGGTAAAAAATTGATAGGAAATTTATATAAACAATCAGCATGAAATGCTTCAAGTTACTGAGAGTAGGCCCAAGGGCCTTCGCATATTACCAACATAACGTTTGGATAGGAAAATTTAATTAGGATAATGTAAGAAGAAGGAAGCAATATATAAAGTCCATTAATTTTGAGACTATTTGTATGAATTCTTGTTGGTTGATCTATCAGGAAATGTTTTCGATTTCATGAACATTGGTAGTTGAATAAAAAATATTTATTACTTCAAGGTACGATACATTGAGAACTAGAGGGGCACTCAGTAGAGCGCAGACCTCCGCTGCGGCAGCTTATTTCTCAACCTTTTCCTCGACCTTGACCTTGACCTTTGACCTTAACATGTATTAATTTCGTGGGTTTTCATACACTGAAATCTGAACCAATTTTGAAGTCTCTGTGACAATCATGTCCAAACGCTGCTGATTAAGTGAAGTCGATATTTTGCTTAACCATGGCCTTGAACTTTGACCTTGACCTTCCTAAATTTAATCATTTCCAGCTTTTAACATATCATTTAATCCGTGCAAGTTTCATTACTCTACGGTAAAAATTGTGGTCAGGAAGCTAGTCACAATTAAGCACACGCACTCAAACACAAACATTGATGAAAACATAACCTCCTTCCAACTTGGTGGGTAGAAGTAAGTATTTCGAATATATATTCATGCATAGAGTGAATTATCAAATGTGGGATTTCTATAATAATTGTTAAAAATATATCTCATTACTGTAGTTATAAACCGATCTTGCGTTAGACTTTTCTTTCAATATCATTAATGGCAACATGAGAAAATCTTTTTTCCAATGGAACCCAATTTTACTGATATCTAATGTTCTTACAATTTCTAGTTCTTATTCTGTGATTTTGTATTCAACGTTTGAACACGAAGTCATGATAGTAAAACATTAAAGCTTTCTCTCCCCCATTCAGACGAATAGGCAAATTCTTTCAGCCCTTTTCCTACTGGCTATAAATTTAAAATCATACTGATAGGGATCA
>NC_090735.1:34076168-34086168 GCF_036898095.1 Palaemon carinicauda | reverse complement strand
TTTTCCACTCTTCAAGGTTTACCAAGGTTTACATCTTACCTCTTTGGTTATTACTTTAATGGAAATATACAGTCGCCATGCCTTATGTTTTTAACACTAACCGGGGAGGAAAGAACTTGTGGATGACATGAAGTATATATATGGGAAACATAAACAAAATGCCGACGGATCCAAGACTTACTGGAAATGTGAAATCAAGCTTACCGAATTACGGCCAGGAGTGAACCCCGTAACCATCATGATGGATTTTGAAAGAGCACATGTTAATAGCTTCAAATCTGTTTTTCTTAGTGCTTCCGTTTCATGCTGTCTATATCATTTATCCCAAAATGTTTATAGAAAAGTGTGTGAAATTAGCTTCAAAGTGAGATTACTATCATGACGATGAGTTCAGCATTAAAATAAGATGGTTTCCATCGTTAGCATTTCTTCCTCCTAATGATGTAATTGATGGATTCGAAGAACTTGTTGACGATGACAATCTTCCTCAAGAACTTGCGTCTTATTTTGAAATATCATACATAGGATGTTTTCGAGGTAGAGGAGCTAGACAATGCAGAACACCTCTTTTGTTCCCTATAGATAGTTGGAATGTACACTTAGGAACGGAATCCGAGATGCCTCGAACAAATAAACATTTCGAGGGCTATCCCAATGCCCTGCAAAGCTCTTTAAGTTGTACCCATCCAAATATATGGAAGTTAATTACTGCCTTAAAAAAGGAATAGCACTTAGCCCAAATGAAAAAGATTCAGTTTGATTGTGGCGATATTTGTGAGAAAAAGAAGACGTATAAAGATTAAACAAAACGACTACAAACAATCATTGAGCGATACAGCGACCAAAATAAAGTGTTCTTAGGAGCAATAGCTAAAACTTGCATCATTACTAAATTTTCTAATCCTCAGTGATTTTAATTATTGTATAGAATCTACATCATACCTTGGTATGATTACATTTCATCCATTTTAAATATTACATACATGCTTTGTACCAATAAAATATGTTAACATGGCATTTAGTATTATTCATTTCCTTCATCTTTAGTTAATGAATATCTAGGTGTTTTTTTCTCAAAAAAAGTAGAACTTTATTTCTTAAGTAAAGATCATATAGTCACTAAGTTAATGTATATCTGCTTTTTTTTTTAAATCTAACTTTCTTGAATAAAAATCATATATTCAATGAATAAAGAGAAGAGTGGTGGTGAAATCACCGGGGATCAAATTGAACGGGAATCAAATTACTGGGAGTCAAATTATCGGAGTCAAATTACCGGAGTCAATTACCGGGAGTCAAATTACCGGTCACCGCTCAAACCATCTCCATCTACCCCTCATCATGATCTCATCCGCATATAGTACCCGAGTAATCTCTCTTATAGTTTCATTTCTAGTCCTGTCCTGCCATATAACACCCAATATCGTTCTGAGGGCTTTATTCTCAAATCTATTACATCTATTGGAGACTGTTTCATTGCCATACCAGGACTCATGTCCATAGAGTAACACCGATCTCACTAAACTGATATATAGTCTGATTTTCATATGAAATTTTAGGCGATTTGATTTCAAAATTTTACTTAACCTAGCCATTGTCTGATTTTCTTTTTTCAATCTTTCACTAAGCTCTAATTCCCAAGACCCTGTATTGGAGATAATTGTTCCCAAATACTTAAATGGTTCTACCTCATTAATTCTTTCTCCTTCCAAGGATATTTCATCTTCCATTGCATACTCCATTCTCATCATCTCTGTCCTTCTTCTATTTATCTTCAGCCCCACCTCGTGTGATATTTCATGCATTATGGTAAGCAAGCATTGCAAATCCTGTGGTGTTTTACTAAGAAGGACAGCATTATCAACATAATCTAGGTCTGCTAAATTCCTATCACCAATCCAGTCCAATCCTTCTCCACCATCTCTGACTGTTCTACACATTACAAAGTCCATGAGGAGGATAAACAACATAGGTGACAATACATTCCCTTCGAGTACTCCGCTGTTCATTGGAAACTCACTTGATTAGACTCCACTAACATTAACTTTTCACTTGCTATGCTCATAAACAGACTTAATCAAATTTACATATTTAAGAGGGATTCCATAATAACACAGGATTTTCCACAAAATTGGCTGGTGCACACTATCAAAGGCTTTTATATAGTTCGCAAATACCATCAAGAGGGGATTTCTATATTCTACTCATTGCTGTAAAACATGTCTCAAAATGAAAATTTGGTCAGTGCATCTTCTACCTTTTCTAAATCCTGCTTGTTCATCTCAGCTTTTCATCAATCTTTCTCTCAAGTCTCTTAAGAATAAGCATACTATATATTTTCATAACAACTGACGTAAGTGTTATGACTCTGTAATCATTGCAATCAGTTAGGTCTCCCTTTTTAGCTATTTTCACCAACACACCTAACTCCCATTCATCAGGTTTTGCCTTTTCATGCCACATTCTACAAAATAATCTTGTAAGTAGTCTGGGAGTCACTTCATTTTCGGCCAGTATCATCTCGGCAGTTATTCCATCGTATCCAGGGGCTTTCCATCTCTTTAGTTTTTTAAGGATAACTTCGACTTCAAACACACTGAATTCATTCATGGGCACATCAAGGTCTTCATCAGCTTCAGGTATATCAATCAAATTATTCCCTTCATGTGTTCTATTCATAACCTCACTAATATGTTCCATCCAACGTTGCCTTTCTTCATCTTCTGTTGCTATAAAAGAGCCATCTCTCTTTTTGATGGGTATATGCTTCTTCTTTGCCCAAGTCGAGATTTTATTAATAATTCTACGAGCAATTCTCACACGATAGCCACTTCCTGAATTCATGGCTTTGTCGGCCTCATCTGCTTTACTCTCTAAATACTCTCTCTAGTCATTCCTGGCTTTTCATTTGACCTCGCTGTCAATACTGGATTACATAGCATGCTGTACCTTGTAATTATCATTACTTCCTCGAAAACTTTCAACAGTCAATTTCTGTCTTTGTCTCCTTGTTATAGTATCTAAAGTATCATTCGATATCCATGGCTTTCTCCTTGTAACTGTTTGACCCAAGACTTCACTACCAACTGACAGATATATGTTCTTAATATCACGCCATTCATCATTAATTGTCTGTTCTTCGTCTCTTGAATTCTCTAAGACTGCAAATCAATTTCTACATGCAATTGCAAATGTTTCTCTGAGCACTTCCTCTAGAAGCTTAATTGTATCAAACCTAGGTATTTTATCTATCTTTCTGTTGGGTGCTTTCAGTTTTAATTTAAGTTTGGCAATGAGGAGCTGGTGATCACTACCAATATCTACACCTCTATAACTTCGTACATTTCTTAGAATCCTCTTTCTTTCTTTATTAATGGCAATGTCATCTATCTGATTGCCCCATGGAGAAGTCCATGTATACTTGTGGAAGTTCTAATGTTGGAACAGAGTACCTCCGATGACAAGATTGTTTGCTGAACAGAAACTTATGAAATGTGCTCCATTTTCATTTGCAACTTCGCCAAGACCCTCGACACCCACCAAATTCTCTATCTCTTGATTATTTCTTCCAACTTTAGCATTGAAGTCGCCAATCACAATTTTCATATCTCTCTCAGGGATCTCATCTACCATCCACTGCAGTTATTCATAGTATTTATATTTCCTTTCTTCAGGGAATCATTTGTTGGGGCATAGCAAACTATAATACCCATATTGCACTGCTTTGATTTGAACTTTGCTAGTAACAATCTACTATTTAAAGCTCTCCACTCGATTAATGCCTTCTCTGCTCTTGATGTCCTCATCATTCCTACCCCTTCTCTTCCACCTCCATCTAATCTTCCTGAGTAAATATATATATTCCCTTGGTCTAAAATTTCCTTACCAATCCCCTTACAACGTGTTTCACTTAGGGCCAAGATATCCAAACTATATTTCAAAAATTGACTCTCCACTTGCTGTAACTTCCCAATCTGATTCATGGTTCTAACATTCCAAATACCTATTTTAAATTTTTCTTTAGTATTATAAACCGGGAGATTTTTAGCACCCAACTACGCCCAGGACTGGGGGCCATTCTTTCATCTTCTCTATCCATGAAAGATTAAATCCATAGAAGATTCATTGGCTAGATACTTCAAAGGATAGCCAGTTCCTTGTGATGCGTAGTGCCTATCTAACTAAAGCGAGTGACCCCTGCCAGTCCATACTAATTCTAGTAAGATCAACAGCCAGGCATCAGGAGTAGAAGCCGAGGAGACCGTTTGTCCATCGCCTTAAACCTATCCGTCACCTGCTGCCAGTGACTTCATCGAGATTTAAGGGGGCATTTCCTCCACACCTAAAGCTCTCATTACTCCATCAAGTTGCTCATCAGCTTATACGAGTTTAACCGTTGGCAAATATGGATTGCTAACATATACCGCCCGGAACGGTATTTATACCGCCTAATACGGTATTATACTGCCTAATACACTATTATACCTCCGAGCATGGTATATATACCACCTATATATATATATATATATATATATTATATATAATATATATGTACATACATATATTTATATATATATATATATATATATAAATGTATAGATATATATATATATATATATATATGGATATTTACATATAAAATGTATATACACACATACATATATATATTATATATATATATATATATATATGTATATATATATATATATATATATAAATACATATATATATATATATATATATTTATATATATATATATATATATAAATACATATATATATATATATATATATTTATATATATATATATATATATAGATATATACATATGTGTATATATATATATATATATATATACATGCGCAAAATCACATGGTTACGTGATGTTCAAATGCAAAAGAATCACGGGGAAAATAAGATAGAAAAGATAAGTTAAAGTCCTGACTACTTTTGTGTTAACTTTTTTAGAGGACTGATTTATTGAGAGATTGAGAGAGATGTTTTTAAAACTGTATGTGACAGAGCGAGATTACAAAAATACACGCAGGTGTTTGCAGAACAAAGCTCCATTTCCAAACAAACAACCTGGTTGATATTTTTCAGGTGTGTGTAGGCGGCGCTCTTGTCTCATTGGACAGATGGCGGGTGGTTATTCAGATGACAGGTAATTTTTTGGGACTGGATGCATTTGTTTTATATCAATTTTAGTTAACTTTATCGATATAATTACATGAAAATAATTATGCATATAAACCTACATGCATGCAAATGCATAGACATAGATGTATACACAACAATTACATGCTTGCACACATGATTAACATATATATAAACATTCATCCATATATAACCCTATCAATCTATGTATATGAATTTGAATCCATGTGTGTGTATATATATATATATATATATATATATGATTATGTTTATGTATTTATATGAATAAAGTTAACTCAAATTGATATATAGAAACAGTATCAGAAAGCCAAAAAATTACGTCATCCGAAATGACTCATCCTAACAACTGGCTAATTGGGCAAGGGCTCCACGCATACACAGCTGAAAAAAATAAAATCAGGAGAATTAGTTTGACAGAGGAGTACTGTTCTGCAAACACCTGTATGTATGTTTGTACGTTCATCGTACTATATACAATGTTAAAAAGCCTTTTCTCTATGAATCAGTTCTCTGTAATTAACACAAAACTAGTCAGGACTCCAACTTATTTTTTTTATTTAATTTTTCCTATGGTGCTTTCACACACACACACACATATATATATGTATATATATATATATATATATATATATATATATATATAGCCATATATATTTTTGATACATTAATGTCTGGATTCTCTTAACGACCTCGGGATCAGAGCCCCAGGCGAAATCACACAAAGACCAGAGCTTGGCTCCGGCCGGGAATCGAACCCTGGTCGGCAAGCTTGTATAGACAGTGACTAAGCCACTTGGCCACGAAGAAAGATAAAAGTCAATGACAATTCTTCTGTACTTATACCTGTCGAATTCAGGTATTTTGTACTTAGAATTGAAATCAACCCATCTTCACCATCGAAGCTAAGTGGTAGTTTGTTACTTGGCATTCAATTAATGATAAATTTTGCACATTTTTACGTGTTTTTCATATTCAAATAAGCCATATATATTTTTGATACATTAATGTCTGGATTCTCTTAACGACCTCGGGATCAGAGCCCCAGGCGAAATCACACAAAGACAAGAGCTTGGCTCCGCCCGGGAATCGAACCCTGGTCGGCAAGCTTGTATAGACAGTGACTAAGCCACTTGGCCACGAAGAAAGATAAAAGTCAATGACAATTCTTCTGTACTTATACCTGTCGAATTCAGGTATTTTGTACTTAGAATTGAAATCAACCCATCTTCACCATCGTAGCTAATTGGTAGTTTGTTACTTGGCATTCAATTAATGATAAATTTTGCAAATTTTTACTTGTTTTTCATATTCAAATAAGCCATATATATTTTTGATACATTAATGTCTGGATTCTCTTAACGACCTCGGGATCAGAGCCCCAGGCGAAATCACACAAAGACAAGAGCTCGGCTCCGGCCGGGAATCGAACCCTGGTCGGCAAGCTTGTATAGACAGTGACTAAGCCACTTGGCCATGAAGAAAGATAAAAGTCAATGACAATTCTTCTGTACTTATACCTGTCGAATTCAGGTATTTTGGCTGCAAAAAAAAAAACAATTAAAAGAGAGAGAGAGGAGAGAGAGAGAGAGAGAGAGAGAGAGAGAGAGACTTTGCTAATTAACTGAGATCAACATTTAAACACACTGCAATTATATTATTGAGTACAATTAGTAGTTTCAGCAAACAGAGCAAAAAATGCTTTGGGATAAGTGAAGCCTCAAACGTTGCTCTGAAATTTATGAGACTCAACATCTGTGACTCGAACGCAAATATATTTCTAAAAGTGTTTCATTGTAGCGATTGAAAAGCATTTAACACTAAGCACCGTCATATCAAACTCATTATGGATTAATGGATAGAATAGAAGACAGACTTAAATGTAAATTGAGTTTCTAATAGTATCATTTTCTTAATTCTATATTTTTTTTTTCTTGCAAAGAAAAAATTCAAAATAAACTGTTCAAAAGTATATATGCAATCCAACCAAATAACACTACGCAAGATAAAAATATAGATAAGATATTCAAGCGAGACTAGGTAAATATATCAACTAAATATATATATATATATATATATATATATATATGTATGTATATATATATAATATATATTATATATAAAGTAGCAAACTAATCATAAAATTTACCACGATGATATTCAAGAATGATAGTGATTTCACTCATCCTATAATTCCTTTGGAATCAGAGAAAATGAGAAAAAAACATATCAATTGATATATAAAACACGGACCAAAACTGGCAAGCAAAGGTTTGGAACTCTTCCCTCGCTTGATTAAACTAACGGGAAAGCGATAACTTACTAATAATGAGTCCAAAGTAGCGCCTGGCTTTTTCGTCGTAAATTAGAAGCTAACCTATGAAAATCTCGTTGATCTGAAAAATTTAGTAAGGTTTGTTTTCACGTCCGATATATATATATATATATATATATATATACATATATATATATATATATATATATATGTAGCATATTATTATGTGTAGATTAGATTTCTCTATTTTATGTTAGAATCAGTGAAAAAGGTTCGTTTTTAAATAATAAATGTTAATTATAGATCTAAACTATTGTAATGATTTGTAAAAGTCAATGGTATCATTGTATATAGAACAAGAGTTACAGGTAGATTCTCGAAAATAGATCGAAGTTACCAGTTAGTGCTTCTAGCGTAATATAAAATCCCTTAGGAAGTTTCACGAGACATAGAAAACGGGTCTAGGGTATAAAAAGAGTTCAAGCCAAGGCGTTAAAAGCAGAAACTTGTTTCATCCGTCAACGAGTGCATTTGTGAAAAGAGTTCTGTGACACCCACTATGACTTTGATTAATTGCTTGCATTTACAACACTGCTAATTTTAGAATGAAACTAGGAAACCTTGGAAAATTGAATATCAGAAGCTGTGTTCCTGATTAGCATCTCCTGACTACCATCTTCTACTTTTGTAACAAAGTCCTGGAAACTCGTACAAAATTCGGCGCTGATCTTAATTATCATCTGAGTCTCATTTCATGATGACTTGTAAATCTAAGGCCTGTATGACGTTACGAATTGACTTTAAATATTAATAGGTAAGCGGTGAGTATTTTATGAGTCTTGTAAAAATTATATACATTTCCCCTTAATCAAAAATATAGTAATTGTTATATGTTTGCTGGCTATTATTTTCTTTCGCTGTAACCGTTTTTGCTATTTTCTGTGCTATATCAATTAATAAAAGAATAAAACCTTGAAGTAGATTTTATATAATCTACGTTTTGATACATCTGACCGTAACAACATATACACCTGTCTGTGTTGGGATACCTTAATGTTGTGAAAAAGGTTCGTGCATCACCATGATCAGCAAAGCTATACTAGTCAGGGCCAACCATACTAGGTTAGATTGCTGTGATAAAAAATAAAGTCTCCCACCAACACCAATACGCAGGGGCCAGCGTAGTGACGAAAACTGGCTAAATCCCAGATATGAATTGATATGTCTGAGGCCTTTGCCCTGCAATGGACTAGAAACGGCTGCATAAGTTGTCTTAAACTTTTCACCCCATAGTCCTTATATTAAAGTATAATCATTCAACCATTGTCGTCCCGATGAAGAGTAAAGAAAAAAGTTACTCGAAACATGACCTGTCGACACCAAATAAAATATGGAGAAAAAAAAATGTGATTTTTCTGTTAACCTGAAATCTATCTAGAGCTCAGAATTTCCAAATATATGATGTCTTCGATTCTTGGGAGCTACTAAGATATTATCTATTTACAGTACACACACACTTATATATATATATATATATATATACATGCATATATATATATATATATATACATACTGTATATATACACACAGTATATATACACACATGCATACATATATATATATATATATATGCGTGTGTGCTTCTGTGGGGCAAGTACATTATATTATTTCCGGAAAAATAATTCTTTCATCAATACATGCAAATTCATTAAGATTTTTATTTACATATAACGACATCGGTTTTCAGATCTGTATCAAAGTTTTATAATTCCATGATATCTTCACTCTATGTTAGGTTATTCATGATTGAAATATCTAAATTAGAATAAATGATACTATTAGAATTACTAATTGTCAATCAAATGACATGCGCAGGATTGCCTGCACCATTACGACGATATTCTCTTGTGACGGTTGGATAAAAGACTTTCCCTTGATTGACAGCCTAATCATGAACACAGCTTCATTAACAACGAGGGAACTAATTATGCATTTTGGAATCTAATTGATTTGAGACCTCGGGGATATCATTGTGAATTACTGAAGTCTGGGATCCAATCTATTCCATAGGATGCATTCAGTTTAGTTTACTCTGTAGAGATAAGGACTTGAGAAGAGAAATATAATGGAAATTTAAGTTTAGGAGAGTTTTGGATTTGCAAATTTTCATCCCTTTAAAAACAACAACAAAAGTAATAATAACAACAATAATAATAACAAGTTTCCTTACCCTAAGATTGAAATTATAGTAAGGAAGATGTTCACAAACAAACACAGAAACATTACCTCCTTCCAACCTCGTTGGTGGAGGTAATAATAATAATAATAATAATAATAATAATGACAGCCAAAATCCTGTTTAAACGGTGGTGCTAGAGAGTAGGGTGAAGTGAATGTCTAGACATAAAGAATGTGTAGGTGTATATGTACGTATATAATTTTTTAAGTAACACGGATAGTTGTCTTTACGGGCTGCCCTATTGCAAAAGCCCGTGTCTTTCTACAGGCAAGGCGTTCTTAAACGAACGAACGAACAAACAAGAACTGGCAT
>NC_090735.1:34051168-34063668 GCF_036898095.1 Palaemon carinicauda | reverse complement strand
AATCTGAAATGCTTTGTTATGATGAAAAAGTAATCTCTCTCTCTCTCTCTCTCTCTCTCTCTCTCTCTCTCTCTCTCTCTCTCTCTCTCTTTTTTTGTTTAATACCATACAGAACCAGACATCGGAAAATAGAAGCCTACGTTAAGGGGATCTGTCTGAACGACAAATATAGTGAAACCATTTTAGTATTATGATGCGTTACTTTTATGAATTGTAAACGCATTCATGATTTCAGGTATTCAATCTATAAACTCTGCAACGTTGCCCGCAACTTGATATTCTAATGCAACGTACTCTGAAGTAGACGCCAAAAGCTCTCCTGGCACAAAATATAACACATTTGTGTTACATTAATGATTTTGTATTCCAACGATACGTGCAATAATCCCAATGCCTTCACGAAGAGACTTTCGCTGTGCCATCCTTTTAGAGTAATAATTTCCAAACGATTTCTCGCTGAATGCAATCAAATGATTCCCCAAACGTTCATTGAACACAATTCTCTGTTACGATCGCGGAAAACGTTTTTTTAATGGACAAGTAAATGTTAAACATTAATTGCTTGATATTTCACTGGTAATGAATATGGGTCAATACAAAGTAAACAACACAATTTTACCTACAATCTCTCTCTCTCTCTCTCTCTCTCTCTCTCTCTCTCTCTCTCTAGACAAAAGAGACCCTTTGTGACAAATATGTTGGAATTTTTCCACAACATGTTAAGCATATATGACAAAACCGGGGCAATAGAGTTCATATCACTGTTAGAAAAAACGTAATTTTAATCGGGAATTCTCCGTAGAATATACTGTTTTCAGCCATATTTCAGTAAAACACAGGCCACCGTAATTTTACCTATCTTTATTATTATCTTTTAGGGGTTGGTAACCGCAATATCACTCATTTACCTCAATATATCAGTTTTTAAAACGGTAAAAATCCTGGAATAAATGTCGCCAGACTGTTACCCGTTTTTTTTTTTTTTTTTTTTTACAAATTTTTAACAGTGTACCCAGACGTTCAAAAAGCTTATGACAAAGTCCCCCATAAAAAATACAATGGTTAAAATTAGAGCACTAAACATAATTGATGAGCCAGCTATTGACTGACAAAC
This sequence comes from Palaemon carinicauda, assembly GCF_036898095.1. NCBI lineage: Eukaryota > Metazoa > Arthropoda > Malacostraca > Decapoda > Palaemonidae > Palaemon > Palaemon carinicauda. Next base: position 34,062,554 of record NC_090735.1, on the reverse strand, counting down.
AGAAGACAGAGAGATGTAATCAATGGGGAAGCCTCAGAGTGGGCAGCTGTTACAAGCGGAGTACCTCAAGGATCCGTCCTTGGACCATTTCTATTTCTGATTTACATTAACAACATAGATTTGGGATTAACTAGTAGAATGGCCAAATTTTCCGATGATACTAGGCTGGGCATAAATGCTGCGAACTCAGAAAACGTAACAGCCTTAAGAGAGGATCTAATGAAGTTAAGAAAATGGTCCAGAATATGTCAAATGCCTTTCAATTGTGGGAAATGCTAAGTCGTGCATATAAGTTATAGTAAACAACAATTAGATTACTCACTGCTGGGTAATGAAATAGATGATGAGGAACAGGAGGATTTAAAGCTCACCAAACAGGGCATAAAAGCTGAAAAGAAAGCAGAAAAACTAATTAGTTTGTACCAACCGTGTGTCACACGATCGTGCATAAATTATTTTGTATATATTATGCTTGTATCTGCGCTCTTCCCTCGCACTAAAAAGAACCAGAACAAACATGTCTGTGTGTCGCCTATGTAACATTGTCACTTTCTCGAACATGTATTTTCCTGTTGCCTTGAGATTTTGTATATAAAGGAGAGTGTTCTTTAATAAACAACTCAGTTGATATCTTCCTGCCTTTGAGTTCACAACCTTCCCTACGGCACCGTCACATTGGTGACCCCTGAAGTCAACTTACTCCCACCGCCTTCCACCCCCACCCCTCTCGCCCCTCATTCGTTGATACTATGACGGACTCTACAGAAGTTGGCGCTGTGGCTGTTCCATTGAATCTTTCAACGTTCGCCAGTGGAGAGGCGTTTGCTTGGTTTTCAGCGCGCAAAAGTCCAGTTTCGCATCAACGGCGTGACTCGCTCAACCACCAAAGCAGATTATGTTCTAGCGGCGATACCCGAGGACACCTTCCCAGAAATATCCGACTGGCTTTGTGAACAAGGAGACACCCCAATAGCGTATGACGCCCTCAAAACATACTTTCTGCAGTAGTACTCGCCATCGCCAGCCGCCCCGGATAGCAAAGCTTTTTCAGCTCTCTCAACAACCGTTGGGGGACCAAAGGGCTTCGCTTGCCCTCAGGGAAATGACCAGTATCGCTTGCCTTCAACCTGCCGCAGACGGCTCTCCTCGTGAGGTGAACCTACTTCGTGCCCTTTAGATACGCCGTTTACCCGGACCTATACGCGCTGCCCATACCCGATGTCGATAGTTTACCCATAAAGGACTTGATGACCAAAGCCGACGCCCTTATGGACAGCCACTTCAAGACCTCCATCAACGCTTCCACCCCTGACGAAGAGGATACCTATTCAACGTCAACCGAAGCTGACATAAATGCCGTAGGACATACACGCCTACCCCGTGACGTGCCGAAGCGGCGACAAAGCCACCAACCACCCACCAATCGCTCGCGCCCCAACAAACGACTTCTACAGCCACTTACTGCCTCCCATCCGCCGCAGTTTTGCTACTACCACTTCAGATTTGGGGCAACCGCAAAGAAATTGCTGAGGATTGTCAGTGGCCAAAAAACGTGTAAGTAGGCCATCGCTCGTGGCGGTGGCCTCCCATGTTTCTAATCTTTTCTTTTTACATGATGCAAGAACGGGCGTGCGATTTTTGGTAGACACGGGTGCTTGTCGTTTTCTTTTGCCAAGAAAACTCTTCAAGACACGACGTAGTCTGTCTACATCTGCCGACGTCTGCTTAGTAGCTGCCAACGGATCTGCGATACCCACCTACGGTTACGAGAACCTCACATTATCGTTCCGAAACGGTAAATTCAATTGGAAGTTTCTCTTTGCTGACGTCACAATGCCAATCCTCGGTGCGGATTTCCTCTCTCATTTCCACCTTCTGGTCGATGTCGCCCACCGACGATTGGTCAACGCAGACTCGTACTTGTCGACACCTCTTCAACCCGCCTCCTCTAACCTTGCTCTCCACATAAGCGCACCCACGGATGACTATGCACACCTCCTCACGTCGTACCCGGAAGTTTTCCGTCCAGAACTTCACCAAACGCCCACGGTTCCTGTCAAGCACGGTATTTATCACCATATCAAGACGACGGGACCCCCAGTCTTCGCAAAATTCAGACGTCTGGCACCGGAACGATTGGCAGCCGCCAAACAGACGTTCGCCGAAATGGGGAAATTGGGCCTTTGCCAAAAGGCCTCCAGCCCATGGTCGTCACCCTTACACATCGTTCTGAAGAAAGACAGCTCCCTCCGTCCGTGCGAGGATTACAGGCGCCTGAACATGCAAACAGAACCGGTTCACTACCCCCTCCCAAACATTGCCGACGTGACCTCCTACCTGCACAAAGCGAAGGTTTTCTCTACGCTCGATCTCCTGAAGGGGTATTATTAGGTGCCTATGAACCCAGAAGACATCCCCAAGACTGCCATCACAACTCCGTTTGGTACATACACCTTCAATTACTCCTGTTTTGGCCTTCGTAATGCTGCGGCCACGTTTCAACGTCTCATGGATGGCATCTTAGGGGACCTCCCTTTCTTTGTATGTTATGTGGACGACATACTTGTGTTCTCCTCCTCAAAAGAGGAACACCTCTGTCACCTGCGCATCGTGCTCAACCGCCTGCAACAAAACGGCCTTGTAGTCCGGTACGACAAGTGTACCTTTGGCGCCAACGAAGTGTCGTTCTTAGGGCACCGCATCACTCCTGAAGGAGTCCACCCCCTCCCTGAGAAGGTAGCCGCCGTTCAGAACTTCCCCGCGCCCTCGACCGTCAAAGCTCTGCAGGAATTCTTGGGCATGATCAACTATTATCACCGTTTTCTGCTCCCCTCTACGCCTCCCTCAAGGGCAAGCCAAAGGACCTGAAGTGGGGTCCGCTTCAAGAAGCAGCCTTCTGCAATGCAAAAAAGGCCCTATCAACTGCTGCGGCTCTCACTTTTCCTATCCCACATGCCCCTCTCCTTCTCTCCACCGATGCCAGCGACGTCGCTATTGGTGCAGTACTCGAGCAGGTGGTCAAGGGCTCGCCCCGCCCATTGGCCTTCTTCAGTAGAAAACTATCCAAGGCAATATCGGGTTATTCTACCTTCGATCGCGAATTGCTGGAGGTGCACATGGCTGTCCGTCACTTTTGCCATTTCTTAGAAGGTACGCCCTTCGTCATTCGCACAGACCACATGCCTCTGGTGAACGCCTTTACTCGACAGTCTGATGCCTGGTCCGCCCGGCAACGCCGACATCTCTCCGCCGTGGCTGAATACAATTGCACCCTTCAATACGTCCCTGGGAAAATGAATCCCGTTGCCGATGCCCTGTCAAGAAACACGTTGGCTGCTGTTCAACTGGGATTGGATTACAACGCCCTGGCTGAAGCCCAACGACAGGATCCAGAATATCAAGCATGTAGGACATCCTGCACATCCCTCCGTTGGGAAGACTTCCCCCTCGACGACTCCAACACCACCCTCCTCTGTGACGTCAGTACTGGTAGACCACGACCTTGGATTCCTGCTCCCATGCGCCGACAGGTGTTTGATTTCATTCACGGCCTTTCATATCCCTCGTGCCGTTCTACTGCACAGGTGCTGAAAGAAAAGTTCATTTGGCACAGCATTTTTAAGGATGCTAAGGATTGGGTCCGCGCCTGTACTTCTTGCCAAACTTCCAAAGTACATCGACACACGGATTCAGGAGTGGGCACCTTTCCTCAACCTCAGCGTCGTTTCGCACACATTCACGTCGACGTTGTTGGCCCCCTACCCACATCACAAGGACATCGTTACCTGTTTACCGCCATTGACCGCTCCACCCGTTGGCCTGAAGCCATTCCCATGGAAACTGCAACGTCCGCCTCATGTACATCTGCCTTACTCTCTGGATGGATTGCAAGATTTGGTATCCCTGAGCATATTACTTCTGACAGAGAAACCCCTTTCACCTCTCAATTGTGGACATCATTAGAGAATCTCCTGGGCATCACCCTACATCAGATAACGGCCTACAACCCCGCTGCTAATGGAATGGTTGAACGTTTTTATCGCACCCTCAAAGCAGCTTTGATGTCCCGCTGCAGGGATTCAAACTGGTTTACTCAGCTTCCCTGGGTCCTCCTTGGACTAAGGACCACTCCTAAAGACGCCCTCGACATGTCGGCAGCTGAAATGGTGTATGGCGACCCTTTGGTCGTCCCGGCCGAATTTTTTCCTTCTACAACCTCCTCCGATGATATCCAGCGCATACGTCACGTCGTGGAAAAATTTACTCCATGCCGCCAGACTTACAAGCCCCCAGCGAAGCATCACATACCAACAGACTTGCATTCTGCAATGCACATCTTCCTGCGCAACGACACTACCAAGCCACCGCTAACGCCCCCTTACACGGGCCCTTTTCTTGTGGTACGACGCAGTCCGAAAGCATTCCTACTAAACATTCGTGGCAAAGAGGACTGGGTCTCCATTGATCGTCTAAAACCTGCTTATCTACTGCTTACAGTTCGCCTCTCTAGAGCAGGGCGCCCTATTTAACATGTACAGTATGTAATTTTTCGGGGGGGAGCCATGTACCAACCGTGTCACACGATCGTACCTAAATTATTTTGTATATATTATGCTTGTATCTGCGCTCTTCCCTCGCACTAAAAAGAACCAGAGCAAACATGTCTGTGTGTCGCCTATGTAACATTATCACTTTCTCGAACATGTATTCTCCTGTTGCCTTGAGATTTTGTATATAAAGGAGAGCGTTCTTTAATAAACAACTCAGTTGATTGCTTCCTGCCTTTAAGTTCACAACCTTCCCTACAGCACCATCACAAGTTACATAAAGAGACAATTCAAATACAGAAACAAACACATTGTACGGCAGTTGTACACATCACTAGTAAGACCACATCTAGAATACAGAGTCCAAGTCTGGGATCTAAGTATTCAGAAGCATATAGATAAACTGTAAGCAGTACAAGCTAGGGCCAACAGATTAGTGACAATACCAAAAACAATTTGGATATTGACGGAGGATGGAACATTTGATCTTATGTGATCAACAACCTCGACGATTAAGGGGACAGCTAATAGATCCATTTAAAATTCTAAAAGGAATAGCAAATGTTATCTACAAAAACCTCTTCACGCTTAGAAAAATTCAATCCAGAGGTAACTGGAATTGAAAAGATACAACACTACTCAATGTGGTAATTTCTTTACATACAAAATAGCATATATATGGAACAGACTTCCACCGAATGTAATTAAACAGTAACAGGGTAAATTAAATCAAGAATAAGTAAAACAAGATCATAGAAACCTTCTAAGCGTTTAAACTAATTCACTGTACACAAGAGCAATTTGAGTCTACGGATGGACTAAAAAGTATTTGAGACATCCAAAATCCTTGCAACTCCTTGTAACTCTCTCTCTCTCTCTCTCTCTCTCTCTCTCTCTCTCTCTCTCTCTCTCGTTAGTCTTCTTCCTCGATTATAATTTCAAAACCCTTACTATTTATTGGTCAGAATCAATAGCATTTTTAAAATGTCTTTGCATAAAATAAGATTCGTACTGTTTCAAACTACTAAAACAATGTACTTATTCTATCACTTTTAAACTTTAGAATTAGAGCTAGACAAAGAACTTGAACTACATCGAATATATACATGAGAACATATAAATTTCACATGCAGATTCTTATAAAGGAAACGGAATTTCAGGCATTTCAGTATTTGAAGAGAATTCTAATTCCCATTCCAAAAACTAAAACATTTGGATTTTAGAAATAAAAATTACAAATCCCAATTGGAAAAAAAATCTCAGTATTAGATTAGGGAGAAATTAGAAATTTTATGACGGATCAATTATATATCAGATGAATATTGAAAAGAAAATATAATTTCATAATGATTAGGGTTAACAGTCACATGTGTACTCTGTGTTAAAAGTGAATTATCAGTCATTTTATCTCATATCATATACAGGGTATATATATATATATATATATATATACATATATATATATATATATATATATATATGTGTGTGTGTGTGTGTGTGTGTAGGAATAGACTGAGCAGAACATCACTTAATCCAGCTACTCCTGAATATTATAAAAGTTTACCCACTGGGAATCCTATGAGTTACGCTTCATATGATTTAAATGACATAGACATAGAGAATACTTTATAAGTACCTACTGCTTCTTTTAAAAAAGTAGAGGCCATATCACACATATAAAAAAAAAGAAAAAAAATTCTTCAACCCAGAGTTAAAGGGAAAAATTAAAAGGACAAAGTCAGCTGACTGTTAAAAGCAGAGCAATATCAAAGGTTTTGCTAATAGTATAATTATACCACAATTTACAACTATATATGAAATTTATGATACTGTGAAACAAGCATTTATTAACAAATTATATCTTTATTAACAACTTGTATTACTAAATTATGCTGTTAAAAAATAAAGGAACCGATAGGCAACTAACAGACTGACCGTCAGATGACGAAAGTAAACAAAGCTTCGGATTTAAGACACGAAACTTCTTTTCTCGTGAATGTGTTTGCTATCTGACTATTATTCATTTAATTGAGTTAATTTCTATATTGATTTCTGAAAACACCATTATCTGTCACATTTTGAACATCCAATACTATGAAATACTTTTTTATTTGTGTAGTTGTCATGGCAACTGTTGAGCTCTAATGTAAACAAACTTTTACTTACGCTAAACGAACTTTGGAAAGCATGATATTACGATAACTCTATGAATAATATTGAATTATATTAAAAAGAAAAAAAACATGTATACATATCATAATTTCATTTTGACACAACGTAAAAATAACAAAGTTACCAAAATCATCGAGGGAGTGGGAGAAGAATGACGAGAGCTTTGGAGAGTGGGTAGTTCATAAAATCGGCGACAGATGGCAGCATGTAGAAGCCAGAGTAATCGTCAACAAAAGGAGCTAAGCTTAAAATTTCTTACGCGGTGTGGAGTGAAGTCGTTCTCCGCAGTGAAAGGTTATGAATCTAAGTAAAATAAAGTCGTTCTCCGCAGTGAAAGGGTTAAAGAATTATCTATTTTAAAGGCCGCTCAAGAATGGCAGAGATAAGGTACACTGGCAATGCCCTATCAAACAGTTAAATGCCCTAGAGATTGACCATATACACATATAATTACCACCCAAGCCACCTCTCCACCCCAGCTAGGACGAAGGGCCAGGCAATGGCTCCTGATGACCCAGCAGATAGAACTAAGGTTGCAGCGACCAAAAGAACTAACGAGTTTGAGAAGGAAACCCAGTCTGGCGATCACCAGGCAAGGACGGTACCAGCAGGACACCGCACCTCTATGTTATGACACGGGTGATTATGGTATTCACATTAATATTGGTATACGACTCTTAATTTTCTTTTATGACAAAATTAGTAAATGGATCGAGTATTTAGTCCATACCACATTTTTTTTCTTTTTCTGGCAACTTAATAGAGTTGAGAAATTTAAAGGAACCATATATAATGTTACCAAACAAATTCCAAAAATTAATGACTCTTTTAAAAGTTATCAAAATAGGAATATAAAAGGTGTATTCTTATGCAAGCCATACTTGAGCAGTGTCTAAAATTAGGCAAGAAAAAAAAATCCTTTTCTTTCGTAAATGAAATTGATTCACTGATATAACTCGAACAGAAAATGAAGTAGAAATGTATGAAATTCTAATCTAGTTCTGCTTAGATATATAAATCACTAACTTAATAAGGTTGTTAAATAAACATAAGGGGAAACAATATGGTCAAGCGTTTTAGAGAGCGAGCAAAGGTTATTGCATAGTTGAAATTTCCCATAAATTAGAACTTCTTCGTAGTAAGATTGCTTTGTGAAGGACACACAATGAGTTGTTGACGTATATTAATGTAATCATGACATCGAAATAAATATAGAAAAGAATTAAAGGTATGAAATTCTGTTGCACAAGACAAATCTATGAGAAATTGAACACTTGTTGCATAAGACAATGGGAATATGAATTCTACTTCATACACAATGAGAGGAGGGTAACTGTTGCTGGATAAATGCAAAGGACAGTTTGCAATGAAATGTGAGAAGGGGAAATACTAAATTAATATTTTCGAATAATTCAGGAGCTGTCACTTAAAACAGCGAAGGCAAGAATGGAATGAAGCGTCCTGTAATTATAAATGAAACTTCTGCTAAAATTTGTTTTGTTGTATATTTTACTACTTGAGCACTCTATTCATTACTGTATTGTTACTCTGATATAATGGAATAGTATGCAGTTCCAGTTTTGTCAGAATTGCGTAATATTTGCTGACATCTCTTCCCCTCTCTTAATTAGATTGGCACACCGTCATTTATATTTATATATTTCTTCATGAAAAGCCACTAAGTTCTATGGATTCATGATATTCGAATGTATATATTTATATATATATATATATATATATATATATATATATATATATATATATATATATACACACACATATATATATGTATATATATATATATATATATATATATATATATACATATATATATAGATATATAGATAGATATATATATATATATATATATATATATATATATATAGTATATATCTATATATATATATATATATATATATATATATATATATATATATATATATATATATATATATATATATATACAGGTTGGGTACTCTTATACATTGAAAGTTATTTCTAAAAAAGCCATTTGCACATCCCATCCCATAAGCTTAATCCATTCTGTATAAGTCGACGAAACATTCCGCATTTAATATCATCAACGTTGATATGACGCAAGAGACCTACCATATTGATTTTAACCCAGCACAAATCTCCCACTAACTTCGTCTGCCACTTTAAATTATGATTCCTCAATTTATTGAACTTAATTCGAAAACAAAGCGCAAGGCAAACACATCCTGGCAAACGCAGCCAAGTGTGCTTTCAAGCAATTAATGGCTTTGGACGTTATATATGTTGAGGGCCACGAGTGTCCTGCCAAAGCATTTGTCCTCCGGTCGTCCGAGGTATGACAAACACTTCTAAATACAGTCGGCAGAGAAAGGACACACGCTAATAACGTTCATCAAAGGGGAGCGTTTTGGTGGTTGGCGATGGAGAGATGCTAATGAGATGTGTCTATATTTCCATGACGTTTGTAACTGCTTGGATGATCCTTAATTATTACTATTCTTTTTTTCTAATTCTGAAATTCACAGTAATATAGTTACTTATGTATAGTAAGAAAATATTATTGTTCAATTATAAAAGAACGAAATTGTTATTATTATTATTATTATTATTATTATTATTATTATTATTATTATTATTATTATTATTATTATTATTTTCAATAAATTTGTGTTTAGTTGCTTATTCTTCTCAATATCTTGTTAAAGTATCGTCATTTGTCTACTAGCTTTCATGCATTTTAATTCTAGTTAAAAAAAAAATGATAAATAAATAAACGAGTATATAATTTCCTTTATTTCACAAGAAAACCATTTCGTAATATAAAACTACAATTAGTGCATATTCACATCTTATTCCATTTTACCAATAAGGCTTTCTTAATTCAATCCAAGTTTCTCCTTTTGGATTACCAATGTCCCGCATGAAATAATGACCGTAGAATTAATTTTTGGTTCTATATGATAATCTTTAGTGACATATGACATCCTTATTAATACGTCCATTTAATTCCCCATACATTCTCGAGAGCTTGGTTTAGGTTGGTAGCCTAATTTCCCTTGCATTACTGTAGATTTCATCAAGTGAACCAATCTATCTTTTTTCTGTCAAGGATAATTATCTCCACCAACGAAGTTGTGAGGAAGTCAAGTTTTCGCCCCTGTTTGTCTGTTTGTGATAATTTTCCAGGCTACAATATTACTCCTAGGGTAGTGAAACTTTTAGGCATTATTTGTTATGTTGTGACGTAGAAGTGATTTAATTTTGAAAGTCCTAGGTCAAAGGTCAAGGTCAAGGTTGAGCAGAAGGTTGACCGAAGTAACCGTCATCTTAACCCCAAGTTCGCACATGGTTATCACACAGACTTCAAATACGTCTACGGTCTAGATTAATTTTGGGAAAAGCAATCTGGTTTCGAGATATAAGCTGCCGTAGCGGAGGTTTGCACTCTCAAATTGCTTTTCTAGTTTGTTATTCATATTTCTGATGTAGCAACTTTTGCTGCTGCCACTGTGTCTCGCTGTAATCACAAGAACTCAGTTCTCTCTCTTTATCAATGGGGATACTCTTTTGATAATGATATCAAGCCTTAGCATATGGATTCAAACGCTCCACAAGTCTCCAGCCTTCACCTCCTGGCTTGTACGGACAATCTTTAGTCTACTCAGTTTCATTACTTTTTCTAAATACATTATTCTCATTCCCTTATTTTCCTTCTAGTCGTCTTTACCTATTTATTTTGATGATAATGAAATTTATATTCTTAGACATATAAATATTCTAGGTATTGGAATATATCTAAGTTATCCTAGATGTTATAAAACTAATGGTAGGCAATATGAGTCAAATTTATGATTATATAATTTCACATTTCAATCTTCATCACTATATCAATAAAACTAAGTATTAGCCTGACTCCTCTCTGAGCTAAATCAATACTTCCTCTCTCGACAGGAATTCTTCGGGGGTGATTATTCTCACCATCAATCTTCTAACGTAGGGCTACCTTTTCTTTCTACCACTGAGTAGTTCTATGACTGGTCATTTATGAGTATTATTTCGAACACTGATCCCTAAGTATTTTCATACTCATCAAGTGGTTAACCTTTTACCATTGACCTACGAAATTTCCAAAAGAATTTTCCAAAATATAATCGTCACTCATTCAAACGGCGAGAATCTTATATTTCCTCTGATCGTTTTCTGTCTATTTGTACAATGGATGTGGACAAGCACAAAATTAATCATTCCATTGCGAAGCAAAAGTTTAAACTAATTCTTACCCATTGTCGACCGTTCCAAAATAATGTATGGCTTTTGTTATAGCAAGCTATCCAAGGTCTTTGTTCTATTTAGACTTCATTTTCGGTGTGCATGACTAAGTAGTTTCGGAGAACAGGTGTACGGCTTTGATCTTTCCGTGTTCTCTCTGCTGACATTAAGTACGAAAGAGAGAGAGAGAGAGAGAGAGAGAGAGAGAGAGAGAGAGAGAGAGAGGAGAGAGAGAGAGAGAGAGAGAGAGAACTGTTTTGTGCATATGATTGAAATTTCTTTTATAACAACAGAGAGAGAGAGAGAGAGAGAGAGAGAGAGAGAGAGAGAGAGAGAGAGAGAGAGACTATGTTGATTGAAATTACTTTTATAACTATATAAAGGTTTTGCATTCTTGACGA
>NC_090735.1:34036168-34046168 GCF_036898095.1 Palaemon carinicauda | reverse complement strand
CAGGGGATGGAATTGATGCAAAGAGAGTAACATCATCTGCATATACAACAAGCTTGTTTTCTAGGCCAAACCAAATGTCATGTGTATATAGTATGAAAAGTAATGGGTCAAGAACACTACCCTGTGGAACACCAGACATCACATTCATATACTCACTATGGTTTTAGGTAAATTTCTCGAATGCAATTTCTCGAAAGTCAAATTCTCGAACCCAATTGCTCGAAAAATAATTTCTCGAACTATCATTTTCTCGAATCCCATATTTCTCGAAAAATGATATCTATTTTGTCGAGAAAATTGATGGGAAAAATTTTCATGAATTTAAAGGAAAAATATATCCCTTTTGGTTGACCAACACTAAGGTTAAAAATTTATTGTAAACGAAGGAATGAAAAAAATACAAAGGTTATAATTTTATTGTATGTTGCAATCAAAATAGGTAAGAATAGTTAAAAAAATAAAGATTAAAATTTAATCAATCAAAGTGAAATGTTGTATGCTACACTTCGTAGATATTCTTCTACAGGCCTCTCTTCGTCATAATTCATTACAATAGTTTGCAACCTTTTTGCACAGTCACGATACTTCTTTTTGCTTACAGGGATACCAACACCTCCCAAATATTGTTCAATTCGTAACTCCTGTAGACTTTGTTCTCGTTGTAATCCTTGTATAAATTTCCAGATGGATGGATGACAAGCACTTTGAAGTTCAGCGGGGAAAACTTCATTTTCAATTAAATATTCAAATGTTTCTTCGACCTTGAACACTGGTACAAACGCTAACGCAGATAACAGGCGAATCTGAATAGCAAATTCAGCATCGGTGTCGTACCGTACTTTGAAGCCATTTTCTTGAATTTTTCGATAAATAGATTTACAAAAATGAAAAAAGCAGCTACGGCATTTTGTCCTTGGAAATTCATGCTCTATAGCTCTAATCATGGCCAATTCAAAGTCAATCATTATTGTGGCTGGCTCAAATGTTGGGATTTTTTCTTTTACAATCTGCAGGAATCTTTTGTAGGTCTCTTGAGTTTTGTTCGGTAATAGTGCATAAACGAGGGGTATGATACTTCCTGAATGCACACCATGTATTGTATACAACTGAAAAAAAATTGAAGGTACCGTCTTAAAAGTACCATCAGCGAACCAGTTCTCTGAACGTGCTAGTAAATCGAGGTTTCTCTGTGTTGAAAAAATCAATATACGATCATTTGTGGGATCCGAGTCATACATAAGAAACAGTTCTCCTTTGTGAGTTTTGGTAAAATCTTCCGGGATGATAAGATCTTCTTGGCAATCGGGCAAAGCAGGGACATAATTTTTCTTAGCTCGTATATTTCGTATATTCCTCTTAATATTTGATATTGATGGCAGTTTCAGCGCAACAGCCCCACTTACCCCCATTGAAGCACAAGACACTATATAATGGGGTGTATCCCTACTATTCAATGCATCCTCTCTCACTTTTTCTTGGACTCTGGCAGCTTCGACTTTAGCACCGTCTCCTGCATGATTATGGTCACCACTCTCTTTTTCTATATTATCATCGATAGTGATAGCACGAGCAGAACATTTAAATTTCTTGCACATTTCACATTTCCAATAAATTTTGTTATTTACTCCTTTGTCCTTGATATATAAATATCCATTTAAACACAATTTCTTCCTTCCTTTTTCACTCTCGACATACGTTACTTCCATCTTGATGGGCTGAGACTACTGGAAAAAATATTATAGGAAAAATTAAATTCAGAATTTTGTAAACAGAAGTGTTTTTAAATGAGAAGCGTTTAGAATGCTAATGGCCTCTTTATAAATTGGTCTTTGGCGCTTATGGAATACTTTCGATTGTTTTCGAGAAATTTACTTGTTTGTTTTCGAGTAATTGACATTCGAGAAAATGATAGTTCGAGAATTTTTTTTTTCGGTCAATTGAATTCGAGAAATTTACCTTCGTGCAATTGGTTTCGAGAAATTTGCCTGACACCACTCACTATGGGGCCCAGCAACAACAACTCTTTGAGATCTATTACTTAAGAAATCCATAATAATGCTAAGAAACAACCCACCCACTCCCAACTGTTTGAGTTTGAAAACAAATGCCTTACGATTAACACAGTGAAAGGCAGCACTAAAATCAAGGCCGATCATATGAACTTCTTGACCACAATCAAGGGATTTCTGTACAGCATTGGAGATTGTAAGAGGGGCATCGCATGCTCCAAGGCCTTTATGAAAACCAAATTGCAAACTAGGGAATAGATGATTACTTTCAGCAAACCTATTAAGACGTTATGCCAGAAGACTTTCAAAAACTTTAGATAATATGGGAGTTATGGAAATTGGGCGGTAATCAGTTGGACTTGAGCTACCACAAACAACATTTACATAGAGGAGTAACCTTACCAATTATCCAACAAGTGCTAAAAGGTCCTCTCCTTGTTAACTTACGCAAAATAACAGATAACTTTGGAGCTAAGAAATCTGCAGTCTTTATAGAATATAAATGAAAAATACCATTTGGTTCTACACCTCCATAGGCATCAAGGTCCGTCAACAGAGCTTTAATTTCACGAGATCGAAAAGCTAAACTAGTTAGTTTAGCCTCAGGAAAACAGGAATGAGGAAGTTTAAGTTTTTCATTAGTCTGTTTACTGTCAAAAACATCAGGCAAAAGGGTTGCCTTTTCCTTTGGACAGTGAGTGACTGAGCCATCTATTTTAAGTATTTAGATAAAGGAGTAACTGTTGCATCTACACCAAAGAGTGTAGATTTAAGGGTAGACCACCATTTTCTTCCTGAGTTGTACCAGATATTGTTAAATTGTATTCCTTTTCAGTTGAAGCAAAACTCTCTGAACAAAAGCTCTAAGCTGAGTATAGTTATTGAAAGTCAAATCTGATCTGTTACCCTTCCAAAGATGATAGACCTCCTGCTTCTCCAAATAAGCCCGTCTACAATCATCATTGAACCATGGTTTGTCCTTCACTCAGTACCTTAGCACACGAGAGGGAATACGTCTATCAATTTTGTTGACTAGATTCCCATTTAAAGGGACAACAGGATCAACACTACTATATAATTGTGACCAATTCAAGCACACAAGATCATGCAAAATCCCATTCCAGTCTACTTGAGATTATATTTAAATTTTACAAGAGTATTATATATCAGGGACAGGCTGATCAGTCTTCACTACTAATTAAATCAAGGCATGATTAGATGTCCCGACTGGACAACCAACCTTACTAGTTATAAAGCCAGGGGAGTCAGTGTATACGAGGCTCAAGCAATTACCAGACCTGTGAGCAGCTTCACTTATGATTTACTCACAGCTGGATTCAGAAGCAACGTCTAAAGCTCTTAAGCCATGGCGATCGTTAGGAGAGATAGAGCTTGACCACTCCCTATGATGAGGATTAAAATCACCAACAAAGACAAAAGAAGACTTATATCATCTTCTTGTAAGGATAATAAAATAGTTTTGCTCTTAAATGGCTTACATACACTTGAGAATTTGCATGAATTAAGTTGTATAATATGAGGTGTTTTGGCAGCAGAAAAAAAAAATCTCATTTTGAGTTATTCTCTGAAGATTTGATCGGGTTTAAAACTTGTTTATCTGTTAAGGAAAACCTATACAATTAACTTTAACAACCATTTGTCGATTTTCTTAGATAAAGTCGTTTGCGTCTGCGTTTACTTAAGAGTTTTTAAAGAGTTCCATTTTCTGTTACCTTTTTACATGTTGAAGCCAGATGATTTACCAATTACCCAACATTCACTTAAAAAATTCAATACTTCTCCGTTCATCATCTCCTACTTTGCACTTCATAGTTCTCAGCCATGTAGGCCTGGGTATTCCAACTCTTTTAGTGCCTTTTGGAGCCCAGTTGAACATTTGGTGAACAAATATCTCAGACGACTGGCGAAATCTAACCGAGGCCCTTTGCGTCAATAGTCTAGGAGGAGATGATGATGATTTTAAGAATAAATTTTCTGACATTTTCAAGCTTATATGAATGGACATTAACAAAATCCAATTCTTTAAATGCTACGTCAGCAAAGTATGGCATTGGGCAAGTAGTGGATAACTTCGCATAAAACATTTTATGAAAAGAACAAATTCCTGTGAATTTAAATCCGACTTCTATGTTATGGATTGCTTTCAATACGTTACTACTACAGATGATTATATTAGTGATGTCATTATTGGAGATCCTTTGAGATTTTGACTAAGATATCCCTGTTATTCATTGTTAAAAACTAACTTTCGCAAGAGATTCCTTGTCATGTATGCAATCATAATTTATTTTGAAACATTGGCTTCTCTCTCTCTCTCTCTCTCTCTCTCTCTCTCTCTCTCTCTCTCTCTCTCTCTCTCTCTCTCTCTCTCTCTATTAGCTGCTTATTATAAAAGAATATCTTCCATTTCTCCTATTTATGGATATACTTGTTTTAGAACTTGTTGGTGTTGTTGGACAGAAAAAATGGATTAAGGTATTATTTAGAAAACACCTCATTCAAATCTAAAATGCATTTTAGTAAATATATCGTCCAGTTGCTTGTTAAAGTTTTAGATAATATGAAATTATATAACATAAAATATAGTTCGAAGAGAGATGGATCTTACACATGTAATAAGAACATAATTCATAATCATTACTGATCTCGAATCTTTTTAATCGAACACTTTATACCTTATAATAAGTGAGTCTGTTTGCTTGTGTATGTAGTTATATTCGTGTCTGTATGTTTATTTCCTTTCTGTAAACAACCACAATGAAATATGGTTAAAAAAAAAATGTCTATTTTATATTTACCTCATATATACCTCGATCTTGCAAGAGATATATTATGCAAATATGTTGTGCGAAAAATACATAATATGCCGTTAGTACTTTCAAATGTCACCACGCCCTGAGGAAGTTGCGCTAAATTGCCTATTCACGAAAGTTTTCAGTAACTTCGCCAAAGGAAAATACCATGTTTAAGCATTTGTACAAATTTAGACAATTTCCAGTTTCTCCGAATGACGAAGAAAAAAATGCAACGAAATTGTCGAAGTTTTAACCGCAAGCTCGCATTATCTCTCTTTAAAAGACTGTAATCTCCAATTCGAAATTTGGTATGCGCTTGAAATGAGACAGAGAATTAAAGTTTTTATTCTCGTTTGCTCAAGATGAAAGGCTGTTCCTTAATCAACAACCAACAGCTTCGTAGTTTCGAGACCTTTACCGATTTTTATACAGGTTTTGTACTTATTTATCTATATAATTTCTTTTATGTCATTGTATTTTGGATGTTTTGCTTTACTCTTTTCTATTGCCTTCCTGTGATTGTTGATATTATATATTTATATATATATATATATATATATATATATATATATATATATATATATATATATATATATATATATATATATATATATATATATATATATATATTTTTTTTTTTTTTCATGTTACTTATCTTCTTTATCATAGTTGTTTACTATCATGATATCACATTCGATTATATTATGTGATATACCTCCTGTATGAGTATGGCATTAAATGTCTTAGATTTTTAGCTTAATGAATTGTTCTGCCAACCCAAATAAGGGATTTCATCTATCGGTTGCAGTCATGGAAACGTCGCATATTTGTTTGTGTGAGTTGCGAACATTTTTTTAGATTATTATTATACCTTGAGATACAATTAGAAAATAAAAGTGATTTGAAGAGAATCAGATAACTTCTGTCATCAACGTATATTCTGGAAAAGAGGTTTTATTGTTCAGTGAACTTATAATAAAATAGTGTAAACAAAAATGTCGACGGAACCCAGGTAAATGTACACATAAAAAGAAATAGAAAGAGAGAGAGAGAGAGAGAGAGAGAGAGAGAGAGAGAGAGAGAGAGAGAGAGAGAGAGAGAGAGAGAGAGAGAGAGAGATGCTGTCACCCGTATCCTAGAGCCATAGCATCTCCAGCCTTAGTTCTTGTAGTGACAGTTCCATTATCCTAGCCTTAGAATTTTATTTTTGTAGCCGAGGATGACATGTGCCTAAAGTTTTTCTCTTAACTTTAGCAAGTTCCATAATTTTTTTTTTTAGGGTTAATATGTGAGGGAATTTATGCAGAATACGTACCCGGGAGTTGCTGGAATAAGTCGAATTTTAGCATTGTATATGACGAATCCAGCAAACTCTGGA
The DNA here is from genome assembly GCF_036898095.1 of Palaemon carinicauda. NCBI lineage: Eukaryota > Metazoa > Arthropoda > Malacostraca > Decapoda > Palaemonidae > Palaemon > Palaemon carinicauda. The sequence continues at coordinate 34,039,965 of NC_090735.1, read as the reverse complement.
AATTTAACATTTAATACTTTTAGCAAAATAAATCTTATATATTTTAAGCAATTCAGCCATTTTTTTTATTTGTTGCAAATTGATCCTATTACTCATATTAATATGAGTATAATTTAGCGTGGCATTTTATTAAGAACAATTGTGGTGTGTTGGCCAAGGTACTAGCCACCCATAGAGATACTACCGTTGGAGAGTTATTGAGTCTTTGACTCGTCAGAGAGTACTATTTTGAATCCATTTCTAGTTACGGCTCATTTCCCTTTGCCTACACATTCTCAGAATAGTCTGGCATATTTTTTACACAATCTCCTCTTTCCTCATACACCTGGCAACACGAAGCTAGACAGACAATTCTTAACTCAAGGGTTCAACCACTGCAATGTAATTGTCCAGTGGCTACTTTATTCTTGGCAAGGGTAGAAGAGACTCTTTAGCTATGGTGAGCAACTCTTTCGGGAGAAGGACACTCCAAAATTAAACCTTAGTTCTCTAGTCTTAGGTAGTGCCATGGCCTCTGTACCATGGTCTTCCACTGTCTTGGGCTAGAGTTCTATTGCTTAAGGGTACACTCAGGCACACTATTCTATCTATTTCTATATTTCTTTTCCATTCTGGGTTACTCTCCTTGTTGGAGCCCTTGGTATTATATCATATTGCTTTTCTAACTAGTGTTGTAGCTCAGATAATAATAATAATAATAATAATAATAATAATAATAATAATAATAATAATAATAATAATAATAATAATAATAAGTAGGCTACAAAGACCTCAGCATAATAGACAAAGAGACAATAAAACACCGAGCTATAATGAAGTCAAAGCTCAACTTTAGAAATATGGTAAAGGCTATAAACACCTTGGCAGTGCCAGTTATCAGATATAGTTCTGGAACAGTGGAGTGGAAGAAGTCAGAGCTATGCATCATAGAAAAACTAGGAAGATAATGAGCATTCACCAAGCATAGCACCCAAGAGCGAATATTGTCAGGCTCTACCCACCATGAAGTGGAGGATAAGGACTCATCGGTATAGAAGATTTTGTCAACCTCGATGGTAGAGCACCAGGACAGTACCATAAGACCAGAGTGCATGGGAAGAAAACTTGATAAAGGAGGATGAAGATCCAGAAGTGTTTAAGGCGAGAAAACGAAAAAATAAGAGATAGGAAGAATGAAAAAGAAGCCCAATGCATGGACAATTCCTGAGGCGAACTGAAGAACTGGCCAGTGAGGAAACATGGCAGTGGCTACAGAAAGGAGACCTTAAGAAGAAAACTGAATGGATGATAATGGCAGTGCAAGGTAAGGCCTTAAGAATTAGATATATTCAGCGAGCTATAAATAGAAATAACATCTCGTCAAAGTGAAAGAAATGTTTGGCAGAAGAAGAAACCATCAACCACAACACCAGTGAATATTCAGCACTTACTCAGAATCAATATAAGAGACGAAATGATACTGTAGCTAAAACTCTCCATCGGAGTCTCTGTATCAAAATATGAAATACAAAGTAGCAACAAATCGTACGAACATCATCCTGTGGTAGAAAATGATCACACTAAACTACTCTGGGACTACAGTATAAGGAGAGACATGGTGATACAAGCGCATCCATCATACATCACTGTGGTTGAGAAGACAACGAAAAAATTATCACCCATAGATATCGCTGTACCGTGGGACTCAAGAGAAGAAAATTGGAGAGAAAAAATAGAAAGTACCAGGATTAGTGAATTGAACCAAGAAGGCTATTGAATATGCACGCAGAAGTACTGCCAGTAATCATAGGAGCATTAGGGACCTTACCTAATTCAATGAAAAGGAATCTCGTGAAGGTAGAGCCGATATAGCCCTAGGACTGGTCCAAAAAAGCGGAATATTTGAAACAGCTCATATAGCGAGGAAAATTGCTCAAGCTCTTTTAGGAGTCCATACTCCTAAAGGAGCTTGAGCAACTCGGAACCCCACTCTATATTAATAATAATAATAATAATAATAATAATAATAATAATAATAATAATAATAATAATAATAATAATAATAATAATAATAATAATAATAATAATTACTTCGTTTGACAATTTCGTAACCAGCTAAAACCTATACCCGCGACACCAATCATAATTTTGAATTTTTTAGCTGTCCGAAATCCTTTTTCATTAAATATTCACAATGAACTATCCTTCAAAATACTTTGAATCTTCCCTTTTTAAAACAAGAAAAAATATATTATCTTATATTGTCTTTTCAATAAGAAATTTCTTTTGGAAGTTTTTCTTTTCCTATGACACCTACCAAAAAAGACTGTCCTTCCAGGCCTTCCATTACATAAAAACAAAAATTCAGTCCAATCCAACTTTTCCTGCGGGTTATTTTAGAAAGGGAAAGACTCTCTTTGAAGTCTCTATGAGAAATTCACATTTCAATCTCACCTTTTCTTCAAAAGTTGTACGTATTCCATCTAGTTGCTCATCCTTTGTGATGTAACTGTTCCCCGGAAAGGTAAAGAAATATTTTGAATCAACCTTCACATTATTAGTTCTTGGAATACACCTATTTCCAAAATCTCTCTGAAACAGTAAACAAATTTGAGTTAGCTTATCTTTGAAAATGAATCTGTCGTATTCCATTTATTATTATTATTATTATTATTATTATTATTATTATTAGTAGTAGTAGTAGTAGTAGTAGTAGTAGTAGTAGTAGTAGTAGTAGTATCATTATTATTATTATTATTACTATTAATATTATTATTACTTGCTAAGCTAAAACCTTAGCTGGAAAAGCAGGATGCTATAAGTCCAAGGGCTCTAACTGGAAAAATAGCTCAGTGAGGAAAGGAAACAAGAAAACATTTAATATTTCAAGAACAGTAGTAACATTAGCATAAATATTTCCTACATAAACTATAAAAAAGGTTAAACAAACAAGAGGAAGAGAAATAAGGTAGAACAGTGTGCCCGAGTGTACCCTCAAGCAAGAAAACTATAACCCAAGGCAGTGGAAAGCCATGGTACAGAGGCTATGGCACTAACCAAGGCTAAAGAATAATGGTTTGATTTTTGAGTGTCCTTCTCCTAGAAGAGAACACTGATACCATAAAGCGAAATATATCACAGATACCAAACATTAATTAAATATAATGTATTTTCATCTACTTTTTAAGATTTCAAGGTTACTCATGAATGGCAGAGGCAAAGGACACTGACAAGGCCCTACAGTCCATTGCCCTTGAGAATGACCATACATATACATTGGTGAGAACGATGTTTTAATTTAATAAATTTTAACATTACACTGTTCAACTTTTTGAATCATGATAGAGGAGATTTTTTATCAGAGTTACCTAATAGAGACTAACGCATTTTCTCTAGGCTCTCTCTCACTTTCTTTTTCTCATATATATATATATATATATATATATATATATATATATATATATATATATATATATATATATATATATATATATATATATATATATATATATATGTATATATATACATATATATATATATATATATATATATATATATATATATATATATGTATATATATATATATATATATATATATATATATATATATATATATATATATATATATATATATATATATACAGATATATATTTATATGTATATATATATATATATATATATATATATATATATATATATATGTGTGTGTGTGTGTGCGTATATACAGTATATATATATATATATATATATATATATATATATATATATATATATATATATATATATATATATATATATATTCTTCTAAAATCTACAT
>NC_090735.1:34013668-34031168 GCF_036898095.1 Palaemon carinicauda | reverse complement strand
ACTCTGCTTTGATATTTTTATTCAAAATAAAAAATTAATTAATGTTAATAATGTTACCAAAATCCAAAGCACTGATCACGTCCAACCGATCCAATGACCATCCTTTTAAGATTATACGATTTCATCATTTTTAAGAGAATCAAAACACTTTTGCAACAGAGCCCCTTTGATTGGATTTCCCCAAGTCTAATTTTGGCAACTTCATCTATTTGACACAGCCCTTATATCTTCCACTTCCAAAATTTTCGACAAATATTTTTTTCTGTCCCTCTAATCTGAAGATGATATTGAATTGATCACTCTTCGTCTTTTTATCTATAATAATCATTAAACATCCATAGTTCCTTATCAGTGGCTTGATTTTTAAGTAAATAAAAACAATAAATATCCTACTTCTTATAAAATTTGCTAAGAAATATCATTGCAGATTCTGATTCTGTTAAGAAAGCATGTGTAGACAACGCAGATATCCTATTACTTCCGTTTTTTCATCTTTCGTTTTGAGATTATTAGGATATGATAAAAACAGTACAAAATTGAAGAACTATACTATTAGCTTTATTAGTTATAATAATTAGTTATATTAACTATATTATTAATTTTAATAATTAAGTAGAATGGATGTAATGCATCCACATTATTCTAAATCATAAAAATATAGTAAGTATAATAATAATGTCAAAGATCTATCGATAATTAAATATTTCATTTTAATTCTTAGGCAAATTTCAACAATAAAATTTTCTGCTAAAATATACAAATCCCACCACACGTAACAATGCACACTTTATAGAGGATTGATACCTGTAATTGGGCTTATGACTAGCTAACAACGTATTTCCTGCGGACATGAATATATTTTAATTAAATCCAGGTTTTTTAATTGTGTGGGCAAGTTACAATTAGTTGCTTTTAGAAAACAGGAATCTGCTCTTTATATTTTTTTATTAAATTTTATCTTATTTTGTTTTACATATAATTACAATACATTAGAGCCTAAAATCAGAAGAAAAATAGTATTATTAGAGTTATGGATTTTGTAATACATTAATTTAAAAAAAAAATAAACCTACAGTGGAAGTATATTTTAGTAATCACACACTTCTCCAAATTTCAATAGAATCCGATTGAGTTTACTTTTTGTCAAAAGATGGCAGCACACATCCCTTGTTCCATTCATTTGAATGATCTATCCCTTTGGAAAAGGGTAATAGATTGATACTTACGTAGAAATGGGGGGTACAGGTATAAATTATATTCAATTCTAATTAGGTAGTCTAGCCTTGGCTATTTTTAAACAGATATGACGCCATGGAAGATTCCAGAATGCAAGGATTAAAGAGCTCTACACATTGTTTCTTTTCATGGCTAATAGATGGCCTTAGCAGTAGCGTATCCAATTGCTAATTATCTCCCTCACCCACTCATTATAATTTTCAATATTTGATTTTTGCTGCTATTTGGACACAAAATTGCTATAAAACAGACGCACGTGAAATTGATGTTCCTTATTGTCTGGCCACAGCTGTATCCTTAGAATATTACAAATGTCACAGAAATATTTCTTCAGCAAACAATCGTTAGTTCAATTACATTTGGGGGTCAGGGAGTCGCCATATGGTGCCATATGTATTGAAATTGGTGAAACAATCAAGTAATTACACTCTTAATTAATCTAATTTTACGAAACAAAAATATAATTAATATGTTTCATGGTATGATATGTATTGTTAGTAAAAACTATGTAGAATAACAAACAGATTACATTCCGAAAGGTATAACAACACCGACCCTCCATGCTCCCTTCCTGACATCGTAACGATTTTTACTTTACTGCCAATAGATGTCATCAGATGCACCTTGTCCCAACTAATATAGTCAATTATTTGAAGACCACGTGGGTCAAAAAAGTAAGTTTGGTAGGTAGAGGCTAGAGAATAGGTAGTTGATAGATTGTCCAACTATCGTTTCCTTGTTAGGAATGAATATTTTTTTTTTTTTCAGAAAATGCTGTGAATTTATCTCATTCTATCGGAAGCAACCTCAGTTTACTTATGAAAGTGCTTAGTATCAAGTTCCTTCATCAGAACATATGGATAATGAGTCATGTCCCTGTACAACTGACCCCTGTAACAATCATCAGCATAATTGAGGTTGGTGGGACGAGTTTGGGACAGCGCTGCCAAATGGAATTTCCCTGAATGGAGAATATCATTATTTATCACAGATTCAAATCATTCAAGGAATAATAATTATATGCCAGAAGGTGCATGACTATGGTGTAATATGATGTTCTTATAATCAGCATAATCAATATAGACAAATCGAATAACGAAAAAGAAAATAGTCACATTTCTGTCTCCGACAACGCTTGACTGAGTCACGTCATCCACCTGCGAATTAGTGTTTGTTAATAAGGACGTTCCATAGTGTAAATCAGTTATAAAAATAAACCCTACCATCATTTTCTCAGTAAATGCATGCATGTCAGTAAAGCTGTTTCTTGGTTCAATATAAGTTGAACATATACACAAAAAACACACATACACACAGTAACGGCCACGGTCTTTCTAAGTCAATGATAGGCTAATCGTCAATATAAAAAAGTTGATTCCGAAAGATCGTTGAGAGAGAGAGAGAGAGAGAGAGAGAGAGAGAGAGAGAGAGAGAGAGAGAGAGAGAGAGGCCACTTACAAGATAGGGATGCTGATGATCTCTGCTAATGAATCAGGATAGAATTAATTTAATGTTCATTTATATAAGTGAAATGCGGATGCTTCATTCTGCTATTAAAGATATATGACAATTATTTGTCAACATTTACTCATATTAGTATGACTATTAATCGTAATGTTTTTAGGGATTTGGTGCTGGGCATAGAGTTGAAGATCGCAGTTTAGAGAGACGGAGATGTAAACATACATGATTATAATATCTCCGGGATTAATGAGAAAATAAACAAAGTTTTGGTCTATACTAAAGGTTATTTCAAAGGATATCAAAATCACTTTAAAACATTACCAGTAAATCACAAGACAGGATTCCTTTTTTTTTACATTTTTGATTCGATGGAAAGGTTAATGAAAAGGATAGGTTTTTAGTTGTCAAGAAAGGGTACTTGAGATTTTTTTTAAACTACAAAAATGACATAGCTGATCTAATCAACCAAATATTTATCGTTACAAGTCATAGGTTCAGGTCCTTGGCCTAGCAGAAATATTTATCATTAAAGAAATTTCCTAAAGCGCTTGAGATATCAAGGCAGACCGAATTTGATATTAATGTGTATCTGTAATTTTTAATTAATATATATATATATATATATATATATATATATATATATATATATATATATATATATATATATACAGTATATATATATATATATATATATATATATATATATATATATATATATATATATATATATATATATATATATATATATATATATATAAATCAGCGTTCAATATCAAATTCTACCTTTTGAAATGTATATCCACTGAAAATTAATTTATGATAAATGGCTCTTGCCAGGCAAAGATTCCAACCTTTGCCCTGAGGCGAAACAATGCCGGCATGGACGACTTTATCAATCGAGCTATCAAGAGAGATATAAATTCATTTCAATTCAGGAATCTGTTCCTGAACTTGAAATCAACCCATTACAGACCCCCCCCCCCCCCCACCCCCCACCCTCCGTCAGATCCTTTTCAAACTTAAGCCCGCTCCCACCGGAAACTGCTCCTTCGGCCCTCAAGGACATAGAAAATTAGACATAATAGTTTAACTAAGAACAACGAATTTGTGATCCTTTTACATAATTTAATACCAGCAATTCTTTTTTTTCTTTCTGTTTTGGATACGAGTTCCATACTGTGCAATTTATAAAAGGAGAATATGTTCATTGATAAACTCTCTTAAGATGAACTCAGTCTGCTAATGTTCTCAATAACGTTTCTGTAATCTCAGAAACATTTGTCTTTCAAATCTTTCTATAATTTGATTTTCATATCTCAGTTTATTCTTGATATTAATTCCAGTATATGAGCTTTAATCAATCGAATAATTTATTCATATTTGATTTTTTTTTTTTTAGGATTTTCATGTTTTGTATCCTTTTATTCATTTATATAAAACAATAGTTTTGCAGTATATACGTAACCTGCACGGCAGAAGTTCCTAACCTTTTATTCCACTGTAGCCCTCTGCCATTTTCAGAGAATTCTTTATGCCCTTAAAATTGAGGATGAACATGAGAAACAATGAAACTGATATTTTGATATGATATCATTATTCAATCTCAATACTGATTACATTGGATTCACAGATCCCATATACCCTCTGAAGAGGAAAAATGTACACAGGTGGGCTTAAATGTACTCCCAGGTTGGGGCTTCATGTACTCCCAGGTTAGGGCTTCATGTACCCCCAGGTTTGGGTTAAATGTACCCCCAGGTTTGTGTTAAATGTACTCCCAGGTTGAGCCTAAATGTACCTCCAGGCTGGGGCTAAATGTACCCAAAGTTTGGGCTAAATGTACCCCAAGATTGGACCTAAATGTACCCCCAGATTAGGGCTAAATGTACCCCAAGGTTTGGGCTAAATGTACCCTCAGGTTGGGCTTAAATGTAACCCCCGGGTTGGGGCTAAATATATCCCCAGGTTGGGGCTAAATGTTGAGTTTCTCATAACTCTGCTTGCTGTCTAACACATCTGCTAATAGGGTTGCCTTTTCCTTTGGACAGTGCGTGACAGAGTCATCTGGTTTAAGTAAAGGAGAAACTGTTGCATCTGCACCAAATACTTCAGATTTAAGGGTAGTTCACCACTTGCTCCTGGGTTGTACCAAAAAGGGTTTCTTTTATGATTAAATTTTATTCTTTTTCAGGTGAAGCATAAACTCTCTGAGCAAAAGCTCTAAGCTAAGTATAGTTATTCCAGCACACCAGTACTGCGTAATACATGGTGTAATATGTATTAAGATTGCATAATGCAATTATATCAATATCAATTTCATGGTTTCTCTTTTTCCTTTTAGATTTTAAGGGTACACAGGAATTCATTAAAATGCCTAATGGGTACAGAAGGACTAAAAGGTTGGGAAGCTCTATGACTTATGATTGTACTTTTAACGATTGCATTTAAATTCTTTTACATTTCTCATAAAGGTAATGCCGTCTTTTAAATGTCTCAAGAATTTACAGCAATAATTTACATGTTGTCTTAGATACTTAATGATAATCAATTAAATTCTACCTCTTTTGGGCATAATATTCACGAAGTCATGATGTAGAAATTGAATTGACTATATGTATTTTAAACACAAATACAAGATATAGGAATGGTTTGTCTTTTGTAAATGCAAACGTAAATATAAAAAATAACTCTGTCTGAGAACAATTCCATTTATGAAATAGGTTACATAAGCCAGTCTTGTATGACTAAACCTATCAAGGTCTATAGACCTTGACACCTATATTCAAGAAATTAATATAGATTCTTCATCCAAAACACAATGATTACATGATGTTTGGTAAAAGAGATTGCCGATTGAAAAGCATTTTGGGCAAACATATGGTTCGTTGTATATCCAAAAGTTTTATTTGTTTACTTAATTAACTTTTTGAGCGTTGAATTTTTCATCAATTTATTACCGACGGCAAGACGAGTAATGAAGTTTTACAAAATTATGAAATTCTGTAGTATATCAATCAAAATGTGGATATTTACTCCTAATATATAACATTACACATAAGTATTCAAAGCACTATGATACATAAAAAACTTATTTAGATACTACATGCATCTTCAATTTCTATTATTATTATTAATATTATTATTATTATTATTATTATTATTATTATTATTATTATTATTATTATTATTATTATTATTATTATTATTATTATTATTATCAGCTAGGATACAACCCTAGTTGGACAAGCATAATGCTATAAGCCCAAGGTCTCCAACAGGGAAAATAGCTCAGTTAAGAAAGGAAATAAGAAAATAAATAAACTTCAAGAGAAGTAATAACAATCAAAATTAAATATTTTAAGATCACTAGAGGAGAAACGAGATAGAACAGCATGTCCAAGTGTATCCTCAAGCAAGAGAACTCTAACCTAAAACAATGAAAGACCGTGGTCTAATATCTAATCACAAACTTATTTTAGTTACATTTATGATAAAGAAGATTACATAACAGAGACCGTGTTAAGATTAATTATTACTTAATCATATAATTGAATCCTCCATTTCCATAATTCAAACCGGGTTTCAAAGGTCATATAATATGCAGCAGATTAAGCAGGCCCAGGTGCTATTGATGGCAGTATTATTTATTCAAGTAAGTAAATTATTACTGGATAAATAAATTTTTTACTAGTAAAGCATACATGAACTATTTTGTTTATATTTGAACACAAATAGGAAAAAAGATTAACACTATCAATCGCCCCAAAAAAGGACTTAAATAAAAACTGAGAATTTTTCTTTGCCTTCATTATTATCTTCATTATTATTATTATTAGCTAAGCTACAGCCCCAATAGGAAAAGCAAGGATGGTATAAACTCAAGGGCTCTAACAGGGAAAATAGCCCAGGGGGGAAAAAAGTATGTAAACAGATAGGATAGTATACCAGACCGGATCGTAAAGCAATAGACCTATAACCCAAGACAGTGGAAGACCATGGTACTGAGACCGTGACAAGATTTATATTTAGAAAATTTTACAAATATTGAATTTGGAATTCTTCCCTTAGAACCTAATCCGTAATTAAATTCAGACACCTGTGTAATAATAATAATAATAATAATAATAATAATAATAATAATAATAATAATAATAATAATAATAATAATAATAAGTTTAATTATTTTTATAATGTTAATAATATTAAATTTGATAATTTTCGTACTGAAAAAAATAATTTCAATTTTAATAGATAATTTGTTATTATATTTGAATGTCGAGGAGAGAGAGCCTTACCTTATTGCCTTAGTTCTGTTTGGGTTCCCCAAGGTCCCTCAGTGTGAGGCACCTCGTATATCCATCAGAGAGTTGATAATGCATCTACTGGTGTATTTTGCATCTTCCAGTCTTGGATGGTTAGGGATGCATTTTAGGTATTTATCGAGCTTATTCTTAAACACATCTACGATCACTCCTGATATGTTTCTTATATGAGCTGGCAGGGCATTAAATAGTCGCTGCATTATCGATGCTGGTGCGTAGTGGGTTGATGTCCTGTGCGCCTTCCTTAGTTTTCCTAGTATAGTTCTTGGCACTATTAATCTACCTTGGCTTGCTCTTTCTGATATTTTTAGCTCCATGATGTTTTCAGTAATTCCTTCTATTTGCTTCCATGCTTGTATTATCATGTAGCGTTCTCTTTTCCTTTCTAGACTGTATAGTTTTAAAAATTGTAGTCTCTCCCAGTAGTCAAGGTCCTTAACTTCTTCTATTCTAGCAGTATGGGACCTTTGTACAATCTCTATTTGTGCAATATTCTTTTAGTATTGTGGGTACCATATCATATTGCAGTACTCGAGCGTACTACGTACATATGTTTTGTAAAGCATAATCATGTGTTCAGCTTTTCTTGTTTTAAAGTGTCTGAATAACATTCACATTTTTGCTTTACATTTAGCCAACAGTGTTGCTATTTGGTCGTTGCATAACATATTCCTATCTAACATTACACCAAGGTCTTTAATTGCTTCCTTGTTTGTGATTGTCTCGTTATTAGGTCCCTTGTATGCATATACCATTCCTTTTCTGTTTCCATAATATATTGATTCGAATTTATCGGAGTTAAATACCATCCTATTTATCTCCGCTTATTCATATATTTTGTTTAGATCTCTTTGTAGTGAGTTCCTATCTTCATCACAAATTATTTTTTTTAACTTATTCTTGTGTCATCAGCGAAACTTCTCACTACAGAGTTTTTAACATCACAGTCTATGTCTGAGATCATAATAACAAACAGCAGTGCAGCTAATACCGTACCTTATGGCACACCAGATATTACCTGATCTTCATCTGATTTCTCGTCATTTGCAACCACTATCTGTTTTCTGTTTTGTAGGAATTCTTTTACCCATTTTCCTATCTTTCCCACAATATTATGCTTTCTCATTTTTTTCTCTAATATATTATGGTCTACCTTGTCGAAAACTTTTGCAAAATCTAGATAGATCACATCTGTGTCTTTTTCATTTATTCATATTTTTGTATATGTTTTCGTAGTGTGCTATCAGTTGGGTTTGTGTACTTTTTCCGGGCACAAAACCGTGTTGACCTATATTAAACGAATTATTTTTAACCAAATGATTCATTATTTTCTTTTTTATTACCCTCTCATACACTTTCATAATAAGTGATGTTAAACTAACAGGTCTATAATTGCTTGCCTCTAGCCTTAATCCACTTTTGAAAATAGGGGTTATATAAGCTAGTTTATGTTTAGCATGTATCTCGCTCATATCTACACTTTGTCTTAGCAGTATTGCAAGCGGCTTCGCAATAGTGTGTGCAGTTTCTTTTTAACAATGAATAACACGGTCAAAGGCAGCACTAAAATCAAGGCCAATCATACGAACTTCCTGACCATAATCAAGGGATTTCTGTACAGTATTGGACATTGTAAGAAGGGCATCACATGCTCCAAGGCCTTTACGAAAACCAGATTGCAAACTAGGGAATAGATGATTACCGTCAGCAAAACTATTAAGCCGTTTTGCCAGAAGACGTTCAAAAACTTTATATAACATGGGAGTTTTGGAAATTGGGCGGTAATTAGTTGGACTTGAGCTACCACAAACACATTTACATAGTGGAGTAATATTAACAATTCTCCAAGTGCTATAAGCTCCTCTTCTTGCTAACTTGCGCAAAATAACAGATAACTTTGGTGCTGAGAAATCTGCTGTTTTTGTAAAAACAAAGGAAAAATACCATTTAGATCTACACCTCCATATGCATCAAGGTCCATCAACAGAGCTTTAATTTCACGAGATCGAAAAGCTAAAATAGTTAGTTTAGCCTCAGGAAACTAAGAATGAGGAAGTTTGAGTTTCTCATTACTCTGCTTGCTGTCAAACACATCTGCCAATAGGGTTGCCTTTTCCTTTGGACAATGAGTGACAGAGCCATCTGGTTTAAGTAAAGGAGGAACTGTTGCATCTACACCAAATACTTCAGATTTAAGGGTAGTTCACCACTTGATCCTGGGTTGTACCAAAAATGGTTTCTTTTATGGTTAAATTTTATTCTTTTTCAGGTGAAGCATAAACTCTCTGAGCAAAAGCTCTAAGCTAAGTATAGTTATTCCAGCACACCAGTACTGCGTAATACATGGTGTAATTTGTATTAAAATTGCATAATACAATTATATCAATATCAATTTCATGGTTTCTCTTTTTCCTTTCAGATTTTAAGGGTACACAGGAATTCATTAAAATGCCTAATGGGTACAGAAGGACTAAAAGATTGGGAAGCTCTATGACTTATGATTGTACTTTTAACGACTGCATTTAAATTCTTTTACATTTCTCATAAAGATAATGCCGTCTTTTAAATGTCTCAAGAATTTACAGCAATGATTTACATGTTGTCTTAGATACTTAATGATAATCAATTAAATTCTACCTCTTTTGGGCATAATTTTCACGAAGTCATACTGTAAAAATTCAATTGACTATATGTATTTTAAACACAAATACAAGACACAGGAATGGTTTGTCTTTTGCAAATGCAAACATAAATATAAAAAATAACTCTGAGAACAATTCTATTTATGAAATAGGATACGTAAGCCAGTCTTGTATGACTAAACCTATCAAGGTCTATAGACCTTGACACCTATATTCAAGAAATTAATATAGATTCTTCATCCAAAACACAATGATTACATGATGTTTGGTAAAAGAGATTGCCGATTGAAAAGCATTTTGGGCAAACATATGGTTCGTTGTATATCCAAAAGTTTTATTTGTTTACTTAATTAACTTTTTGAGCGTTGAATTCTCCATCAATTATTTAACGACGGCAAGACGAGTAATGAAGTTTTACAAAATTATGATATTCTGTAGTATATCGATTAAAATGTGGATGTTTTCTCCTAATATATAACATTACACATAAGTATTCAAAGCACTACGATACATAGAAAAAAATGAGTTAGGTACTTCATACATCTTCAATTCCTCCTATTATTATTATTATTATTATTATTATTATTATTATTATTATTATTATTATTATTATTATTATTATTATTATTATTGGCTAGGATACAACCCTAGTTGGACAAGCATAATGCTATTAGCCCAAGGCCTCTAACAGGGAAAAATAGCCCAGTTAAGAAAGGAATTAAGAAAATAAATTAACTTCAAGAGAAGTAATAACAATCAAAATTAAATATTTCAAGATCACTAACAACATTCAATTAGATCCATCATATAAAAACTATAAAGCTTCATAAGAACTATAGGAAGAGAAACAAGATAGAACAGCGTGACCAAGTGTACCCTCAAGCAAGAGAACTCTAGCCCAAGACAGTGAAAGACCGTGGTCTAATATCTAAGGACGAACGTTATTAGATATATTGCCAGCAAATTTATTTTAGTTACATTTATGATAAAGAAGATTACATAGCAGAGACCGTGTTAAGATTAATTATTACTTAATCATATAATTGAATCCTCCATTTCTATAATTCAAACCGGTTTTCAAAGGTCATACAATATGCAGCAGATTAAGCAGATCCAGGTGCAGTTGATGGCAGTATTGTCTATTCAGGTCAGTAGATTATCACTGGATAGTTAATTTTTGTACTAGAAAATCATTCATATTCTATTTTGTTTGTATTTGAACACAGCGAAGGAAAATTATTAAAATTTTCAATCGCCCCAAAATAGGACTTAAATAAAAACTGAGAATTTTTCTTTGCCTTCATTATTATTATCATTATTATCATTATTATGAGCCAAGCTACAGCCCCAATAGGAAAATCAAGGATGGTATAAACTCAAGGGCTCCAACAGGGAAAATAGCCCAGGGGGAAAGGAAGTATGTAAACAGGTAGGATAGTATGCCAGACCGGATCGTAAATCAAAAGACCTATAACCCAAGACAGTGGAAGACCCTGGTACAGAGACTGTGATAAGATTTATATATAAAGAATTTTACAAATACTGAAGTTGGAATTTTTTCCTTAGAACCTGAACTGTAATTGAATTCAGACACCTGTGTAATAATAATAATAATAATAATAATAATAATAATAATAATAATAATAATAATAATAATAATAATAATAATAATTCTGCTCTAAAGGGATTGAAGGCCTGGCTTCTCATGAATGGCAGAAGTAATGGACATAACATTGCCCTAGCAAACAGGACAGTACCATAGAGACTGACCATATATACTATGATCAGTGCCCAAGTGCCCTCTCCATCCCAGCCAGATCCAGGGATGGCCAGGTAATGGCTGCTGGTGACTCAGCAGGTAGACCTATAGTCTCCACAAACCCCCTTCTTAGATCATAATGAAGGTGTGGTTGCAGCCACTCAAGGAACTATCGAGTTTGAGCGGGACTCGAACCCCAGTCTTCCGATACCAATAGCCTTTGGCTTTCCCGGTAAAAAAAAAAAAAAGTAAACCAGGAAAGGGTATTAAGGGAAAGGATACCAATATATATATATATATATATATATATATATATATATATATATATATATATATATATATACATATATATACACATATATTGAGTATTTTTAATAAGAAGCATCAAAGGTCAAACAAAATATTCTTGTTATTGCTAAATTCAAATGTATTAACGTTTATGCCGTATTAATCCATTATATCTGATTAGCTGTTAAAATGATTGCTTCATAGATTTATTTGTTATTAAACAAAAATGATTATGGAATATGACGTCAATGAAAAAACAGGGTTCAGTCAAATACTAATTAGAAATAATTCTAGGCCTAATCTAATTCTGTGATAATAGATGTTAACTCCCTCATATACAATTTAAAGATGATTGTCATGTCATGTGTTAATGAAAATGTATTTCTTTATCTTTGAGACAAAAATATCATATATGCATTTCACAAATGAGGTTATTTAGAAATAGATATTTAAAGGTCATCTTTCCTCACATCGAAAGAACTGCCCGTGAAAACTAGATATGAAAAATTTATTTAGCAATTTCTTGCTGTTCAGTGCCTAATTTTTTTATTAAATTTGACTTCTTTGGTTAAGCTAGACTTATTGGAATCCCCACCATTAACAATCACGCCATAGAGCACATCATTGATTTGTAAGGTCTTTTTATATAAAAGCATTGAAAGCCTTATTTCAGGAGCAAACATTAAGTAATTAATTAGCTAAGTTTTTATAACATCGGGAATATAGGTCATTAACTGGTCTCTCTCTCTCTCTCTCTCTCTCTCTCTCTCTCTCTCTCTCTCTCTCTCTCTCTCTCTCGTAGGGTGTTTTTGGATGAGATATATTTTCTATAACTCATTTTTTAAATAAACACTTTCTGATTAATAATCAATTCCGTATTTTATTGTACAACTTTATTACCTAAATAACTTTTGATCATTGTTTTGATTTCACTGATGTAGAATATACCACATAAACGCACATAGAAACATTCCATGATGCCAATAACCTCAGCCCTGCTTACGTTCTCCTTGTATTTTTTTTTCTTTTCATAGCCGTAAGATAGAGTCACTACAAACTAAAGTGATCTAACGTAGTTTTCGAAGAATATCTCATATTTTGGTGTTTAACTTACCAATTGTAATCCTGAGAACTTTCTCTCACTCGTTAGCACGGGGAATTAAAAGCTTAAGCCTGATTTTTCATTTAAAGGGTAGTAATCAGACTTACCTTTCAGGCAAGGTTTAAACTTGAGCATGTGGCCATTACCTTACATGCTGTTGGTTTTTACCTTAGATTTCCTTAAAACCTTTCCAATTTCCTTAAATTTGAAGCTGGTAGAACCGGAATTACCATACAAAACCTTGTAAGTCTCCTTAAAACAATGCAAATTGTATCAAACGAAAGTAATTAACTTAAAAGTTTAAACCCTGCTTCCAAAACACAGCCAATTCACATCACCGAGTAAGCTTGGTGCACATGAAAGGATGTTTGGAATAGTCAGCCTGAATATTTATATCTGAAAGGTTAAAATATATATATATATATATATATATATATATATATATATATATATATATATATATATATATATATATATATGTATGTATATATATATATATATATATATATATATATATATATATATATATATATATATATATATATATATATATATATATATATATATATGTATATATATATATATATATATATATATATATATATATATATATATATATATATATATATATATATATATATATATATATTCTACCTCATACTTGGGATCGAACGCTAGCCCCTTCTAATGAAAGGCCAGGTCGAAACCAACCATACCACGAGAGCCCATAAAAGGAAATCCGAACCTGACGCTAATCTAGCTGTCCGAGGATTTACCTGGCGAGACATCAGTCTCTTACCAGCGAGTTTTACCCGATTTTCCCGGGCCACCACGTGACACAATTGGTAGTAATTCATTCAAATTACCCATAATGAGTCAATATGGATAAATATCAACACAATATCGTGTTCAAATAGAAATAAATTTCTACCTCATACTTGGGATCGAACGCTAGCCCCTTCTAATGAAAGGCCAGGTCGAAACCAACCATACCACGAGAGCCCATAAAAGGAAATCCGAACCTGACGCTAATCTAGCTGTCCGAGGATTTACCTGGCGAGACATCAGTCTCTTACCAGTGAGTTTTACCCGATTTCCCCGGGCCACCACGTGACACAATTGGTAGTAATTCATTCAAATTACCCCTAATGAGTCAATATGGATAAATATCAACACAACATCGTGTTCAAATAGAAATAAATTTCTACCTCATACTTGGGATCGAACGCTAGCCCCTTCTAATGAAAGGCCAGGTCGAAACCAACCATACCACGAGAGCCCATAAAAGGAAATCCGAACCTGACGCTAATCTAGCTGTCCGAGGATTTACCTGGCGAGACATCAGTCTCTTACCAGCGAGTTTTACCCGATTTCCCCGGGCCACCACGTGACACAATTGGTAGTAATTCATTCAAATTACCCGTAATGAGTCAATATGGATAAATATCAACACAACATCGTGTTCAAATTGAAATAAATTTCTACCTCATACTTGGGATCGAACGCTAGCCCCTTCTAATGAAAGGCCAGGTCGAAACCAACCATACCACGAGAGCCCATAAAAGGAAATCCGAACCTGACGCTAATCTAGCTGTCCGAGGATTTACCTGGCGAGACATCATTCTCTTACCAGCGAGTTTTGCCCGATTTCCCCGGACCACCACGTGACACAATTGGTAGTAATTCATTCAAATTACCCCTAATGAGTCAATATGGATAAATATTAAAACAACATCGTGTTCAAATAGAAATAAATTTCTACCTCATACTTGGGATCGAACGCTAGCCCCTTCTAATGAAAGGCCAGGTCGAAACCAACCATACCACGAGAGCCCATAAAAGGAAATCCGAACCTGACGCTAATCTAGCTGTCCGAGGATTTACCTGGCGAGACATCAGTCTCTTACCAGCGAGTTTTACCCGATTTCCCCGGGCCACCACGTGACACAATTGGTAGTAATTCATTCAAATTACCCCTAATGAGTCAATATGGATAAATATCAACACAACATCGTGTTCAAATAGAAATAAATTTCTACCTCATACTTGGGATCGACCTGGCCTTTCATTAGAAGGGGCTAGCGTTCGATCCCAAGTATGAGGTAGAAATTTATTTCTATTTGAACACGATGTTGTGTTGATATTTATCCATATTGACTCATTAGGGGTAATTTGAATGAATTACTACCAATTGTGTCACGTGGTGGCCCGAGGAAATCGGGTAAAACTCGCTGGTAAGAGACTGATGTCTCGCCAGGTAAATCATCGGACAGCTAGATTAGCGTCAGGTTCGGATTTCCTTTTATGGGCTCTCGTGGTATGGTTGGTTTCGACCTGGCCTTTCATTAGAAGGGGCTAGCGTTCGATCCCAAGTATGAGGTAGAAATTTATTTCTATTTGAACACGATGTTGTGTTGATATTTATCCATATTGACTCATTAGGGGTAATTTGAATGAATTACTACCAATTGTGTCACGTGGTGGCCCGGGGAAATCGGGTAAAACTCGCTGGTAAGAGACTGATGTCTCGCCAGGTATATCCTCGGACAGCTAGATTAGTGTCAGGTTCGGATTTCCTTTTATGGGCTCTCGTGGTATGGTTGGTTTCGACCTGGCCTTTCATTAAAAGGGGCTAGCGTTCGATCCCAAGTATGAGGTAGAAATTTATTTTTATTTGAACACGATGTTGTGTTGATTTTTATCCATATTGACTCATTAGAGGTAATTTGAATGAATTACTACCAATTGTGTCACGTGGTGGCCCGGGGAAATCGGGTAAAACTCGCTGGTAAGAGACTGATGTCTCGCCAGGTAAATCCTCGGACAGCTAGATTAGCGTCAGGTTCGGATTTCCTTTTATGGGCTCTCGTGGTATGGTTGGTTTCGACCTGGCCTTTCATTAGAAGGGGCTAGCGTTCGATCCCAAGTATGAGGTAGAAATTTATTTCTATTTGAACACGATGTTGTGTTGATATTTATCCATATTGACTCATTAGGGGTAATTTGAATGAATTACTACCAATTGTGTCACGTGGTGGCCCGGGGAAATCGGGTAAAACTCGCTGGTAAGAGACTGATGTCTCGCCAGGTAAATCCTCGAACAGCTAGATTAGCGTCAGGTTCGGATTTCCTTTTATGGGCTCTCGTGGTATGGTTGGTTTCGACCTGGCCTTTCATTAGAAGGGGCTAGCGTTCGATCCCAAGTATGAGGTAGAAATTTATTTCTATTTGAACACGATGTTGTGTTGATATTTATCCATATATATATATATATATATATATATATATATATGAAAGAACAATATATATATGTATATATATATATATATATATATATATATATATATATATATATATATATATATATATATTATATATATATATATATATATATATATATATATATAAGAACGAACAACAAATACAGCCGCTTTAAGTTCACTGCAGGACAAATGCCTCAGATATGTCAATGCATGACTGGGGTTGGGGCCACTTTTCATCACGTAGCTGGCCAGTGCAGATTGGTGATAGTAGGAGTTTATCGTCTGATCCCTCACACAAACCAACCTAGCATGGACGGCCCTAACCAGTACAGATTCGCTGATCATTTCCTATTTATTCATATATTCACAGATTATGAATGCAGTTTCCCAGCATTCTAACAGAAAGGGATGCAATCATTACAATATGATAGACTTTGTTTGCATAAATGCAGATGTCTCTCAAATATGTTCACGTTCCTCTATCAATGAGAAGAGTAGAACTGTGTAGGTGTATCAAAGAGAGCAAGAGATGCTTTGATATTGAACACTGGAGCTACATTGCACCTTACAGAAGCCATTGATAAAAGAAAAAAAAAATTGCCTTTTTACATACAATTGCTCTCTACAAATTCTAATTTCATCATATTTCTAATAATTCCTTTAGTAATAGATATCTACTGTAGATTATAATACCCACGCAATACTCGTTATGTTAATTACAAATAAATTATAATTTAGTTTCAGTAATTGAATCCGTAATCAAAACCCCATTTCAGGTAGGAAAAATAGAAGAATTTATATATATATATATATATATATATATATATATATATATATATATATATATATATATATATATATATATATATATATATATATATACTGTATAAGTATGTTTATATACAAGTATATATATATATATATATATATATATATATATATATATATATATATATATATATATATATATATATATATATACATATATCCAGTACAATGTATATGTATATATTCATATGTACATGTACATGTACATATACATAATCGTGCAGGTTTTTCCGAGGATTTTTCTCGATGCAGAGATATATAAATCCAAAAATCTACAAAGGACATGCAACTGTTTTACACGAGACAAAATGTGAGTTTACTCTTTTTTTTATGGATAATTTCTTGTAGGACGTTGATTCTATATGTTTTCACATTGCAAATAATGTTATAAAATAACATTCTCCCTTTAAATGCAGTGCCATATATGAGATACATTCCAAAAAGATGCAAAAATATTATATAAGTGGCCGTTTTCTGAATATTGATTACAACATGAAGTCATCATTTATAGCTAGACTGCAGGAGAGAGTCCCTTTTGTACTCCGAATACTTAACCTTTGACATTCGCATTTTTATTCACTTTGTTGTATATGAGA
>NC_090735.1:34003668-34006168 GCF_036898095.1 Palaemon carinicauda | reverse complement strand
ATATACATTTATAACAAGTTTATCAATGTCATTTTATCTAGTCAATGTATGATTTATTCCTTTTTTTTCCTCTGAGCATCATCAATATATAATAAGTAATGTTATATCTGTAATTTATAATAGTTTATAATTAAAAAATATGCATTGTTAACCTTGCAAATAAAAAAGGAGTCTTATATATCCAGAATAAAAAAAATCTTTTCAAAATATTGATAATGCTCGGTATCCTCAATTTGGATTTGACTGGGGATATAGTCAGTAAGGAGACATTATTTTCTTGGGATTCAGTCATTGAAAAACATTTAATTTTCCTATATTAGATTTGTGGGCATGACCAAGTACAAACAGTTCCAAGCTCTGCCATCTTATCTTCATCAATTTATGGCATTACAAATTTTTATCGTAAATGCTTATGGCTAGTGGAATCCTAAAGCAGGATTGTTCCCTATTTATCTTAAACGGTTCCCCATAAAAATGATTATTTACTTTTTCGTGTAATTCCAAAATGAATTGTGGTAAATATGAAGTGTAAAATATTGATAAGAAAACGCTTATGATTTTTTGGGGGGTGGGAAAACATTGGCTTTAACTTTTTTTGCATTAACCTAAACATAAAAGTAAAATTATTTCCTCAGAGTCTCGAATCAGTTTTTTTTTCTTTGAGAAAGATTAAGGGAGGCTGATGATGAGTCAAATAAAACTATTGGAAAACATGATTCCACATTTAAAAAAAAAAAAAAAAAAAAAAAAAAAAAAAACGTTACTTGGTGATATATATGTTTGAAGATAGTAGGTGTTGATGACAGAAATGTCTGTGGGTGAAATAAAAAAAAAATATCTTTGTCAATAGTAAAATCTATATATTTTTTGTGGAGAGAACTCTTAACTTTATGTAACATACCTGTTTATTGTCAGGGAATTGTCTGTTTATGAGCTATTGTAGTAAGGCAAGTTCATAGTTTTGTGTAATGGATTATCTGAAGTGGAAATATTTATAGACCACATAACTCTTACAATTATCCACTATAAAGTTGATATATTCTTACTAAATATAGGAAATGCCAGTTTTAGTCTTTGCAAGCTCTCATATACTGCAAAACTAATATTTTATTGATCAAATAAAAGGATACAAAACATGAAAATCCTAAAAAAAATCATCAATTCAAATGAGAATAAATTAATCGACTGATTAAAGTTCATACACTGGAATTAATATCAAGAAGAAACTGAGATTTGTAAATCAAATTATAGAAAGATTTGAAAGACAAATGTTTCTGAGATTGCAGGAACGTATGGTTGATATTAATATTACGAGTCTTGGTGATACATATTTTATATACAGTATATATATATATATATATATATATATATATATATATATATATATATAATATATATATGAGAATTTATATATATATATATATATATGTATATATATATGAATATATATATATATATATATATATATATATATATATATATATATATATATATATATATATATATATATATATATATATAGACACATATATATATATATATATATATATATATATATATATATATATAATGTATATCTAAGTATATACATATATATATATATATATATATATATATATATATATATATATATTATATATATATATATATATATAACATATATATATATATATATTTCATGAAAATTACAAATACACATTCATATAAAATTCGCTCTGCCTTGGTATTTCAAGCGCTTGAGGAAATTTCTTTAATGATGAATATTTCTGCCCGATCAAAGACTCGAACCTATGACCTATAGGGATAAATATTTGGCTGTTAAAATCAGCTTTGTAATTTATTTGAAAATGCTTTTTAAAACTTTTAAAAAATCTTAATTACCCTTTCTTGATATCAAACAACCTAACATTTTTATTAACCTTTCCATCGAAATGTAAAAAAAGGAAACCTCTCTTGTCATTTATTGGTAATGATTTAAAGTGATTTTGATATCCTTTGAAACAACCTTTCGTATAGAGCAAAACTTTTTTCATATTCTCATTAATCCCGAAGATAATATAATCATATATGTTTACATTTCCGTCTCCCTCAACTCTATGCCCAGCACCAAATTCCTAAAAAACATTACGTCAATAGTCATAGTAATAAAAGTAAATGTTGACAAATAATTGTAATATATTTTCAATAGCTTGATGAAGCATCCGCCTTTCACCTATATAAATGAACATTGGCTCTTCTTGATATAGGTATACTCTTTCTCTCCTGATCCGTTAGCAGAGATCCTCAGCATCCCTATCTTGTAGGTGGCCCCTCTCTCTCTCTCTCTCTCTCTCTCTCTCTCTCTCTCTCTCTCTCTCTCTCTCTCTCTCTCTCTCTCTCTCTCCGATCTTTCGTAATCAACGTTTTTATATTCACAAGTGGCCTTAGAAAGACCGTGGCCGTTACTGTGTGTATGTGTGTTTGTGTGTATATGTACACTTAAAGGATTATTTAAACTTAC
>NC_090735.1:33988668-33991168 GCF_036898095.1 Palaemon carinicauda | reverse complement strand
CTAATGAAACTGACCGAAAATACCGATCTAATTGTTTGAAACCGTCCATTACTTTTTTTTTTTTTTAATTAATCATAGTTTGTAAAATTGAGTATCAGATCATATCTAACATCTCCTCCTGTAATAAATAAAAAAAATAAAATGATCTGTCATGCGCTGTAATCCTGAGGTTAGGAAAACTACATAAAAATTAACTTTTAGAAACGAATCTAAAACGATTCAAAAAAAGAAAAAGAGAGATAGAAAAATACGGACGGCTTTATGGAGAGTTAAAAGTTTCCGTTTTATGAAACAATTTTTCTATTGGTCTTTTTTCACTGCCCTTTTTCGTTGGAGTCAGACAAAAACATCTCTCTCTCTCTCTCTCTCTCTCTCTCTCTCTCTCTCTCTCTCTCTCTCTCTCTCTCTCTCTCTCTCTCTCTAGTAGTTATAATTCTTCTTAAATACTTGTATTTGTAATACTAATAACTCTTTAATTGGTTGATTTTTATTCAATTTCTTTTTATTACATATCTTCCTCTTAGGTTTTTTTGCAATGTTTGTGTAACATTTTCTACCTTTTAATTGTGGTATTTAATATCTATAAATGTAAATTTTTCTGTATTGGTTCTTCGCTTCAGCTAATTAAAACAGTGTTTTTCTGTCATTAACGTGTATTTTTTTTTCTTTTTTTTTTCTTTTTTTTCATGTTGGAGGAGAGCGATCTGGCTAATAGAACATCCTCTTCTTTTTTGGTTTAAGTAATTTTCTTTTTCTGAAATAATGATAGTCCTGGGAATATATATTCTTTTGCAATATTGCAAGAAATTTAATAAAATATGGAAGAGACACTACTGTGTTAGGCTCGAGGATTTTAAAGAATGATTTTCTTGATTAAATCCTTAGGCTTATCCTTCCTTGGAACGCAATAACGGTATCACTTCCTTCATTAAAAATCTTTGGTCACTGTTATCTTTTCCCTCCAAAGACTTCTTAATTAATTGACTCTCCAAGCCATTGGAAATTCAGGAAAGTTAATTAAGAGGAATATCTTCTCTTGAACTAGACTGAAAGGAACGCCTTTGAAAGACCAGTTTACAAAGGAAGGATTTGGTGAAGAGTGAAAAAGATGTCAGTGGTATCAAATAACCTGTACATTGAAATTACATAAGTTAAATTTCTTTCCTAATAAATGAATGTGCACTTTTACATAACAAGAAAAAGTGTGAGAATAGTTAAGTAGCTAAAAGTTTATTAGGAAATACGTAATTTTTTCCTAGTACGTAACAAAAAGTAGAAGCAATTATGTATTCATGGTAAAAAGGAGAAATAGTCGTTTTTTTTTTTTCAGGAATTATATCTTATCACGTTTGTAATTTACTCGAATTTAAAAGTAAATTAGAATTATTTCACATAATTTTGTATGTTCAAATGTGTGATTCTACATGAATGTATGCACGAAAATCTAAAGTAATAAATATAGTTTTTACTTAGTTTTCATTCATACAAAGAAACTAAAAATCAAAACGAGTTCATAATATATAAGTTCCATGGATTTAAAGATAATTTTCTGCATGTAATTGTTTGATACACTTAAAATGCCATTAAAATCAAGGTCACGCCAAAGCATAGCCTAACATTGTGCAAATTATCTTTATTTAAAGATTTAAAGGCCGGTCATGAATGGCAGAGGCAAGGGACAGTGACATTGCAATAGAGAGCAGCCCAATGCCCTAGAGACTGACCATATATACATATGATCAGCGCCCAAGCCCCCTCTCCACCCAAGCTAGGACCATGGAGGGCCAGGCAATGGCCGCTGATGACTGAGCAGAAAGACCTATAGCCCCTCCCCCCCCCCCCTAACCTTAGCTTTTAAGGATGGTAAGGTTGCAAACACTAAATGAACCAACAAGTGTGAGCAGGACTCGAACCCCCGTCTGGCAAACACCAATCAGAGACTTTACTAATCAGGCCACAACAACCCTGATGAACGGGGATAAGATTTCTACCTCATTTATAACTCAAGATCATAGAATGCCTGATATCACAGATAAAAAAGAGAAATAGATTTTGTCTTTTAATAGAGTAAAAAATATATGATTTCATCAATGTCTTTAGCATCGTTATGCAAATGTAAATATTTTATTCTCCATTGAAATATTTCACGTATTCTTCTAGTATCAGCAAAACATGAAACCCTATGTAATGGGACAAGAGATAAAGGTGCAAGCTGGACTGTATCGGCTTATCAGAAACAGCTGATCATTATTTGGTGGTGCTTCGGGAAAAGAAGGGCAGATGCTGAAAGACAGGACACTGGATGAACATTCGGTGAAGATATTGACGAATCAATTAATCAAAAGTGGAATTCGGCCTTGTAGTGTTTGTCATATAATAACATTCGTAAGGAAGAAAGTTGAACTAATCAGCTTCAATGAAAAGTTTTAATAAAAAGATTTAATGGCCATTCGTGAGGGGCAAAAACAAGGGACTGTGACAGATCCCTAGCTAAGAGGAC